>NC_087401.1:14043359-14270859 GCF_031307605.1 Tribolium castaneum | reverse complement strand
AAAAATTACTATTATGGTGAAAAAACTTTGTAATATGATTATATTTTGGGCATTTTTTATATTTAGTTGTCATACAGTGTGAACATGTGTGGAGTATTGCACACATTTATGTCAACAAGAAGTCAAAGGTGGCCTCGATTTTTTTGCTCGCCACTGTATGATCAATTGTTTTTTTTAAATACTATAAATTTAAATTATTAAGGTAAGTAAAATTAAATTGGCAAGTGAACAAAAACATAATTTGATCTGAAACAAATTTCCTCTTTCCGCCTTCCATAAAACTTGATATCCATATTGTAAAGAAGTTTTAAAAAATTATTATTAATGATTTATAAATAAAAATAATCGTTTTATTTAATTTTGCAAACATTATTTAATCTTACGAACAATGCAAGTTTAAAATTTTTGTTGCAAAAACTGTTTTTTTTTTACTTTCGAATTTATATTTCCAAACTCAACCGCGTGATTTAAAGCTGGAAAGCCTAAGTAATTAAAAAAAATGTTCAAGATTACGCTTTTGCACAGCTACCTTTATTTCATCAAAGCGGGACAAAACCAACAGAGAAAAGTAGTTTATTTGAGCCATAATTTCCAAAAATCAATGTCATTTCCTAAAAACTCGAAGATTTCTAAACAAAAAGTTTAGACTATTGATTGGTTAAATATAAAACATAATATAAAATACTTTGAAAAGATTTTGATAAGTTAAACTAAACAAAAATAGAAAGTAGAAAGAATGGTATATTACATTCGTTCACTCCTTCGTCGTGCTCCAAAACCATTCGTGCCACAACAGAACAATCTCAAAAAGATATTAAAAGTGGAATTAAAAAAAAGACTATCTAGTGCTGAAAAATTAATTAGTGTGCCAATCTTGTGGAAAAAATCGAGCTTTGAGTGTTCCAAAGTGAGTGTCTGTCCGCACGTCTCTGCATGTCACTGTTTAAACTAAGCGTAATTTAAAGATTTTCGAAAAATCTAAATTGTTTGCGACACTTTGACTCCTTTCAGGTTGTAACAACCCTCGGCCCCCGAAAACCGCAACGCTCCTCCTCCGGCAACCCCCAGAAGTGCTGGGAGGAGGACGGTCTTCTCTCCAACCTCAGTCCCACGCCTCCACACCGCGTGTACCTGGAGACCAGCTTCACCTCCTTGCAGAGTCCCAGTGGCGCGTCTTCACTCACCAACGGCTTCTACTCCACCAGGAGCAACCCCTCCCCCATCTTCCCCATCACCAAAAGCCTCAGTCTGACTCTCAAGCGCCAAACACCAAGTCCAGCCCTGCAGCTCGACCTCATCCACGACGACTGGTTCGGACTCGCACCGCTGGCAAGTCCCGAGAGCCTGTCGGAGGTGTCGAGCATCAGCAGTGTCCTGGTCACCCAGACGACCGTCTGCGAGATCAACACGCCCAAGATCATGAGACGGACGCCGAAAATCATCGGCAGTCTGAGCACATGTGCTGATGATATCCGGAATGTGAGGAACTTCCAAAAGGCGGAGGTTTTCCTGAGGTGTGGGAACGGCAGTCCGGCCACAAACTCCAGCAGTAATTTGAGCTATGAGTCGGCGACGAACGAGCCGGAGTTGAAATGCTGTGAAAGTGACGAGTTTCAATCAGCTGAGGATATCCTGGATAATGTTCTAGCCAGTGCCGGGTGCAGGGATTTTTTTAACAATAATGAGGGGTTTTTGGAAACGCATTTTGACTTGTTTGAAGAAAATGCCAAGACGAGCAAATTTGTCCAGTCTCCGTCCACACCACAGGTAGGGTTTTTAATTTGTAATTATGTAATTATCGGCGGAATAACTGAATCATTCATTCATTAAATATTAATAGAAACATGAATAGAGTAGAACAATTTCAATGTCAGCATATGCATATTATTGTTCACCGACTACTTTCTTAATTAAGTTTTAAATGCCTATTTATTTCAGGATGCGGTTTAAGTTTTTTCGATACGATATTAATTTATTTATTAAAAGACTTTTTTAACTTTGAAAGTATCACTCATTCATTCAAAAAATGTTCGTTGTACAAAAATTATAACAAAATTCTTTTAAAATATCCATTGTTTTGCATACGTGGACATGTATGTATGCTCCCAAATAGAAAGTATTAATTTATTTGAAAATTTGGTTAAGTTAAAAAATATGCCACATAAGTGATAGGTCCTTTCAAAGTTGTTTTAATTGACTGCAACCTTGATTTTAATTTATAGCTGCAGTTAATTTATTGAAATGTACTATAATTTTGCCAAAAACATTGTTAATTTTTTACTTTCTTAATTTTCGGTTTTTTTTTGCTTAAAAGTTGAAAATTCATAATTTTGCCTTTTGAGATGCCTCTTGCTAAAACGTTGTTTGTTTTTTTTTCGTTAATTTTTTTTTATTGTGAACTTTCAAGTCTTTAAGATAAATTTGCAAATCCTACTGACTGTGCCAATTAAGTGTGTATTAATCAAAACTTGTTTCATTGGAAAAAAATCATGTCAGGTCAGAAAATGTTATTAAAATTACGTTAAAAAATGCCGTAGAAATAATAGACTTTTTTTAAAGTTGCTGTTTTAATGCTTTTAGTGTTTAGTTTAAGTTTACCCGAGACTACCCAACTTAACTCAGTACAGAAATAAAATACAAGCAAATTAAAATAAAATTATACTTGAATGGGAGAAGAAGAAGAAATATGTTAAACTAAAATAAAAAACAAATAAGGAAAAGGGGGAAGTAAGTAAAAAAGTGAAAGAGTAAAAAAAAATCTAGCTACTTACTTAAGAAAATCAAACTACTGTTTTTTGGTACTTTTCTGTTTTGTAAACATTTTGGAACATAAAATTTTTAGAATGAAAGTTATTAAAATTTTACGTTACCTTCCGTAAGACTGTAAAACTAACATTTTCAAAAGTATTTAACTTTAAATTTAAATTTCTACAATTGAAGTTTCTTGATTTATTAAAAAATGAAAGTTTCTAAGATTTTAGACAGATAAAACAAAATAGATGATTTTTTCAAGATTACTCTAAGAGCTAGAAATACGTGTAATTTGTTTTTTACAAAAATTATTAAAAAATAAATTTAAGTTTCCTTTGCATTAAAAAATAAAGACGTAGAAAGTAAAAAATGTGAACAACTTTTTGATTATTTTTTATTTTTTGGACCTCAAAAAGTTTCTAATAGAGAAAATGAGCTGCAAACTAAGCTGCAGTAACTTAGTAAGTGATACTAGAAACTTAATTGAGCTTTAGTATTTCGTATATAATTTTAAATTAAAAAATTTTTACAAAAATTTACCTATGAAAATCTGACACGTTACAAAAAACTGTAATTTGTTCTGTTTTCTTTTTGTCAAATGTAAATACGTTAGAATGAATCTACATTCATTCAAAAATATAGTTTCTAACTTTACCCAAGGATGTAAACAAAAAGTTTGTTTTTTTTCAAAAACGCCTTTTTAACAATGAAGGCAATTCCAAACCAAAAACTACCTCCGTATTCCAAGTCAGCAAAAACGTTTATGATTTAATTTTGATAATGTCAAAAAAACTCAAAATAATTAATAATAACATTTTTATATATTTTATATACAGTGTGATCGAGCCCAGCTCAGTAACAAATGTTTGTTACTTAATTCCGCATCGAATGATGTAAAAATAAACAGGGGTTACCAATTGAAATAAGCAAAATAATTTTTTACCAATTTCTAAAACTAAAGCTGTAAAACCGTTTTTTTGGTTTTTATTTTTTTAAGTAATCCCTGAACCGATTTCAAAAAAACTTTAGGCACATGTAAAAAGCTAAAAATGTATTCTAACGAGCACAAAAAATAATAGCATGCCATTAAAAAAATTAATATATTGACGTAATACTTTTTTGGGACACTCTGTATAATCAAAAATATTTTCCTGAAATATGTTCTCGAGTACAAATAACGTCTACAAAATATCACAAGTCCAACTTTACTAATAACTGAGCTACAGACGACGCGAGCTTAGCTACGCCACCCTGTATATACTTTATAATTTTTATTAGGAACAATGTTTCCTGGCTTTAAAAAAATCGTGAAAAAATCCTTTTTTCAACCACCTTTTGGGCATTGAAAAAACATTTTTATTTGTTTGGACTCTGTTTTTAAAAGTTTTTATTTAACTTGCTTTGTTCTTTGTCTGTCTGTGTCATATTTTTTGGGCCATTTTTTTATCTTTTGAACGTAAGTCATTTTATCCAGGACATGGATCCCAACATAATCTCCAACTTCGCCATCGACCTCAACTTGGACGAAGAGCACCGTTCCTTCCAGTTCGTCAGAATCTAAATTTTTTCAAAAAAATAAAGTTTTTAATTTTACCCGGAAAGAAGATATGGGGATGTAAATAAAAAAATTGTACAATATTTTTTTAATGATGAAGACAGTTCCAATCCGAAAAACGACATTTGTATTCCAATTCAGCAAAAAGGTTGATGACTTAATTTTGATAATGTTAAAAAAATTCAAAATAAGAATATTTTAATATATTTTATATAAAGAGTGATCCAGTTACAAAAATGTTTGTTCCGCACCGAATGATGTAAAAATAAACAGGGGTTATCAATTGAAATAAGCAAAATAAAAGGCTCTAAAGGCACTAATAATGTGTCAACAACTGTTTTGGCTTTTAAGTAATCCCTAAACTGATTTGAAAAAAACTTTAGGGACATGTTAGATGCAAAAAATGTATCCCAATGAGCACAAAAAAATAATCGCATGCCATTAAAAAAATTAATATAATGACGTAATACTTTTTTGGGACACTCTGTATAATCAAGCATAAGATAGAGTATAAATAACGTCTACAAAATATCAAAAGTCCAACTTTACTAATAACTGAGCTACGGAAGACGCGAGCTTAGGTGCGCCATCCTGTATATACTTTATAATTTTTATTAGGAACAATGTTTCCTGGCTTTAAAAAAATCCTTTTTTCAACTACCTTTTGGGCATTGAAAAAACATTTTTATTTGTTTGGACTCTGTTTTTAAATTTTTTTATTTAACTTGCTTTGTTCTTTGTCTGTCTGTTTCATTTTTTTTATCTTTTATCCAGGACATGGATCCCGACATAATCTCCAACTTCGCCATCGACCTCAACTTGGACTCTGAGCACCGTTCCCTCCAGTTCGTCACCCGAAGCACGGAAACCTCCAAGCCGAACAGTGTCGACTCTGGTAGCGTTTGTCGCACCCCATCCGACACGAAAAACGTGACATTCAACCCCCAGGTCATCAATATCGACAGCACGTTGGTTTCGACCGCCTACAGCTCGCCTCGCCGACACTGGCACCTATTCAAGGGCCGCAAGCACAAAAGTGGCGCAGAAACGCGTGTCACTTCCCCCGACACCTCGCCCCCGGTCCCCAAAACCATCCTGTGCGTGAAAAGACGCAACAGTGAGGAAGAGTGCTTTTCCCGGACCGAGGCTTTGCCGCTGTTGAGCGGACTCGGCGTTAACAGTGAACGGACGTCTCCGAATTTCGTCAGACGGAAGAAGTATGTCTATCCGGTTGAAATGACGATCAAAGGGGAGAGTAGTGTGTAGTGCCTCTGTACCCGTTTTCTGGTGTTCTTACTTAGGCCAGGATTCTTAAGGTAAGAGTTTTGGTCTAACTTCCCGACCAAACCGATTTTCCAAACGCCTTTGAGGATTGATTTTTGTTCAGACGAAGCCTAATGTCTGTGAACACATGTATTCATACCCGGGAACTAGTAGGGTCCAAGAATGTACAGTAGACTACAAAATGTACAAGATGTGTATTTAATTATTAAATTTAAATATAACGTTACAATTTTCTTGTTGAGATTTTATTTGTGGAAGTAAACAATGTTGGCAATTTTAAGTCCTTCAAAAATTATACAGAAACGTCTTTTTCATAATGAAATGAAATGAAAATTTTGCGTAACAATTACAATTTAAAAAATTTATCTTTTCTCGAGATTTTGTCTTCAGGCTTTTGCGACGTCGTTCTTGTTCCTCTTTCTTTTCTTTGCAAAGTGAAGCAAAAATTCTTTTACTATTTTTGTGCCGTTCTTCATTACAATTTACATTAATTTGCAACGTTCTTCTTTTTCTTTACGTCGTTCTTCTTCTATCTTCTCCTTTATAACGTCGTTCTTTTTTCTTTTCTTGCATTGTTCGTTCTCCATACTCTTTCTTCAGTCTGAAACTTTGCTTTTTTTCCTGTACGACATCGTTCTTCTTATGTTTTTCCCAAAATTGATGGAATTTTAGACCGAACTTTTTTTTTCGGAGTTATTATGTATAATCGAACAGCATATCTTCGATATCAGGTATTTTTTTGCAATTTTCAAAACTTGGTTATAATTTATCTTTCTCCAAGATCTTCTCTTGGAGCATTTGTGACGTCATTTTTCCTTTTTCGTTGTTTTGTTTTGTTCTTTTTTCTTTACGACGTCGTTTTTTTTTTCTTTCTTCTCTTTGCGATGTTTTTTTTAAGACGTCGTTCTTTTAATTTTTTCTCTTCTTTTTGTTTGCATTGTCTTTCTCTTTCTTCTTTATAGGACATTGATTTTCTTCTGTACGGCGGATTTCTTCTTCGTTTTTACGCATTCTTTTCAACATCGATTGAATTTTGAACGTAACCCTTCTTCCCTTTTCTTCTCTATCATTTTTTGTATCATTACGATGTCGTTCTTCTTCTTCTTTGTGCTTTTCTCTTTTGGGACGCAGTCTATTATTTTCTTTTTTTCTTCGCTGTGATAGTTTTTTCATTTTTTTCTTTACTACGTCGCGTCGTTTTTCTTCTTCTTCTTCTTCTTCTTCTTCTTCTTCTTCTTCTTCTTCTTCTTCTTCTTCTTATTCTTCTTCTTCTTCTTCTTCTTCTTTTTCTTCTTCTTCTTTCTTCTTTGGTGTCTTTTTCTTCTTCTATCTTTTTTTGCGACACTGTTCTTCATTATTCGTTTTCTCCTTCCTCTTTACTTTCTCTGTTTTGTTTTTATGACGCCGTTATTTTTTCTCTTCTTTGTGACATCGTATATTTTTTTGATACGTCGTTTTTCTGGTCCTTCACTTTTTTCGTTAATTTTTTATTTTAATCACCAATAATTATTTTCATTCAGGTAAGTACTTATTTCACATAAAGCGTCAAAAATCTTCCATTATTACAGTACAAAAGAATTTTACATCTTTATAAGCGTAGATTTTTCTTGTTTTCGTACCTTTCTAGGGATTTAAAGAGAATCTTTGTGTTATTTGTGTGGGTTTAGAGAACTGCGATTAAAATTTAATTACAAAAAAAACATTGGTTTAGATTTTTCTGTACCATTTTTTTAAGGGAATAATTCTTCATATACTACCTAATTGATCAAATATTATTTTAACAAACTATTTCGCATTTCATTTATGTTTTTTTTTATTTTTTATAATTCTCAATAACTTCTTCATACTCCTGCTTTATTCGGATTACTTGCTTGATTTGATTGTGTCTAACTTCCCCGACCAAACCAACTTTCCAAACGCCTTTGAGGATTGATTTTTGTTCAGACGAAGCCTAATGTCTGTGAACACATGTATTCATACCCGGGAACTAGTAGGGTCCAAGAATGTACAGTAGACTACAAAATGTACAAGATGTGTATTTAATTATTAAATTTAAATATAACGTTACAATTTTCTTGTTGAGATTTTATTTGTGGAAGTAAACAATCTTGGCAATTTTAAGTTCTTCAAAAATTATACAAAAACGTCTTTTTCATAATGAAATGAAATGAAAATTTTGCGTAACAATTACAATTTAAAAAAATTATCTTTTCTCGAGATTTTGTCTTCAGGCTTTTGCGACGTCGTTCTTCTTCCTCTTTCTTTTCTTTGCAAAGTGAAGCAAAAATTCTTTTACTATTTTTCTTCTTCTTTTTCTTTACGTCGTTCTTCTTCTTTCTTCTCCTTTATAACGTCGTTCTTTTTTCTTTTCTTGCATTCTTCGTTCTCCATACTCTTTCTTCAGTCTGAAACTTTGCTTTTTTTCTGTACGACATCGTTCTTCTTATGTTTTTCCCAAAATCGATGGAATTTTAGACCGAACTTTTTTTTTCGGAGTTATTTTGTATAATCGAACAGCATATCTTCGATATCAGGTATTTTTTTGCAATTTTCAAAACTTGGTTAAAATTTATCTTTCTTCAAGATCTTCTCTTGGAGCATTTGTGACGTCATTTTTCCTTTTTCGTTGTTTTGTTTTGTTCTTTTGTCTTTACGACGTCGTTTTTTTTTCTTTCTTCTCTTTGCGATGTTTTTTTTAAGACGTCGTTCTTTTAATTTTTTCTCTTCTTTTTGTTTGCATTGTCTTTCTCTTTCTTCTTTATAGGACATTGATTTTCTTCTGTACGGCGGATTTCTTCTTAGTTATTACGCATTCTTTTCAACATCGATTGAATTTTGAACGTAACCCTTCTTCTCTTCTCTTCTCTATCATTTTTTGTATCTTTACGATGTCGTTCTTCTTCTTTTTTGTGCTTTTCTCTTTTGGGACGCAGTCTATTATTTTCTTTTTTTCTTCGCTGTGATAGTTTTTTCATTTTTTTCTTTACTACGTCGCGTCGTTTTTATTCTTCTTCTTCTTCTTCTTCTTCTTTTTCTTCTTCTTCTTTCTTCTTTGGTGTCTTTTTCTTCTTCTATCTTTTTTTGCGACACTGTTCTTCATTATTCGTTTTCTCCTTCCTCTTTACTTTCTCTGTTTTGTTTTTAAGACGCCGTTATTTTTTCTCTTCTTTGTGACATCGTATATTTTTTTGATACGTCGTTTTTCTTGTTCTTCACTTTCTTCGTTAATTTTTTATTTTAATCACCAATACTTGTTTTTATTCAGGTAAGTTGTTATTTCACATAAAGCGTCAAAAATCTTCCATTATTACAGTACAAAAGAATTTTACATCTTTATAAGCATAGATTTTTCTTGTTTTCGTTCCTTTCTAGGGATTTAAAGAGAATCTTTGTGTTATTTGTGTGGGTTTAGAGAACTGCGATTAAAATTTAATTACAAAAAAAACATTGGTTTAGATTTTTCTGTACCATTTTTTTAAGGGAATAATTCTTCATATACTACTTAATTGATCAAATATTATTTTAACAAACTATTTCGCATTTCATTTATGTTTTTTTTTATTTTTTATAATTCTCAATAATTCTCAATAACTTCTTCATACTCCTGCTTTATTCGGATTACTTGCTTGATTTGATTGTGTCTAACTTCCCCGACCAAACCAACTTTCCAAACGCCTTGAGGATTGATTTTTGTTCAGACGAAGCCTAATGTCTGTGAACACATGTATTCATACCCGGGAACTAGTAGGGTCCAAGAATGTACAGTAGACTACAAAATGTACAAGATGTGTATTTAATTATTAAATTTAAATATAACGTTACAATTTTCTTGTTGAGATTTTATTTGTGGAAGTAAACAATCTTATATACATTGAAGAGGTGTCATAACAACCTTTTAACATTACTCTGTACAACATCACACGCAAAACCGTGACGTCAAGTGAATGATATGTTTACATGAGGAATCACCAAATGTTGAGTTTAGGTCATAACCGGATGATATTCTTGACTTTGCGCATGTTCTCCAGCCGGACTTCGAGCCACACGAAGGGGACGACGGCCGTCAGCAGGAAGAAGCCCAAGGCGTAGAGTTTGTAGTAGTTGCAGAGAAGTCCGTGGAATGCGAAGGCTATGCTCAAGCCCAGGAAACGGAAGAACGCCGAATTGGCGAACGCAGACTCCCAGTTGTCGCTGTAGAGGCCGGTCAAAAGGGCTGCGGAAAAACAATTTTGAGAAATATACGAAAAAATACAATTTTCCTTGTTGTTTTACGGCTGCTGTAGATAACGTTTTGGAAAGTTATTTACAGGATACATTCATCTACTCGGGCTGTAGGTGCATAAGTGTTTTAAAACGCTACCGGTGCTTTATTTAATTCAGAAAAAAAATCCAAAAATTTTGGAAAAAGATTTTTTTTTGAACATTATTTTCCTTCAACAGTGGGTGTTGAAAATAAAATACTTTTGGCCCCGTAGGGGACTCGCCGGAATGAAGTGGTTTTTGTTTTAACTTAAAATTATCAATCGTTAACTCGTCAAACTTTTAAAACGAGCTTCTATTGTGCGCTCGCGCTCAGTGTCGTACGTTTATATTCGTTGTTTTTTTTTAAATACTTCAAAAACGGGACGCTTTTAATGCAAAATTTTCTGCGGAATTCGAATCCCAAGTCAGTTTGTCGATTTGGAATTGTCTTCATAGTAAAAAAGACGTTTTTGTGGAAAAATTGGTCAAATTTTTCATTTACATCGTGATATCTTCCCTCTGGATAAAGGTGGAAAGTTCTTATTTTTTGCAAAAGATTGCTCAATGAATGTAGTTTCTAACATATATACACAACTTTTAGTTTTGACAAAAGAAAATTGAGAAAATACAAAGGCAAATACGCGACAATGTCACTTTTATTGCAATAACTTGATGAGTGTTAAAGATATCAAATGATTATTGTACCAAAAACTTATCTAACCCATTAGCTCATTTCGTCCTGATTATGTTTAGTTTTTTTTTCAATAAAAAAAATTCTCGCATTTCGAAAATTTCACTACACAAATATGAAACGTTATAAAAAAAATGCAATTTTCTCAGTTTTTTTTATCCAAATTAAAACTTGTGTCTATTCGTTAGAATCCACGTTCATTGAGGAATCATTTGCAAAAAAAATAACTTTCTAGCTTTATCCAGACGGAAGTTATGACGATGTAAACGCAAATTTTGGCAATTTTAAGTTCTTCAAAAATTATACAGAAACGTCTTTTTCATAATGAAATGAAATGAAAATTTTGCGTAAGAATCAATTTAAAAAATTTATCTTTTCTCGAGATTTTGTCTTCAGGCTTTTGCGACGTCGTTCTTCTTCCTCTTTCTTTTCTTTGCAAAGCAAAGTAAAAATTCTTTTGCTATTTTTGTGCCGTTCTTCATTACTATTTACATTTATTTGCAACGTTCTTCTTTTTCTTTACGTCGTTCTTCTTCTTCTTTCTTCTCCTTTCGTCGTTCTTTTTTCTTTTCTCCTTCCTTTTTCTTTAGTCTGAAACTTTGCTTTTTTTCTGTACGACGTCGTTCTTCTTCTTACGTCCTTCCCAAAATCAATGGAATTTTAGACCGAACTTTTTTTCTTCGACATCGGGTATTTTTTTGCAATTTTCAAAACTTGGTTAAAATTCATCTTTCTTCGAGATCTTCTCTTGGAGCATTTGTGACGTCATTCTTCCTTTTTCGTTTTTTTTTTGTTTTGTTCGGAGGTTTTTGCAAAGTAGTTCTTTTTCTTTATGACGTCGTTCTCCTTCATCTTTCTTCTCTTTGCAAAGTTTTTCTTTAAGACGTCGTTCTTTTTCTTGTTTCTCTTCTTCTTGTTTGCATTGTCTTCGTCTTTCTTCTTTATGAGACATTGATTTTCTTCTGTACGGCGGATTTCTTCTTCGTTTTTACGCATTCTTTTCAACATCGATTGAATTTTGAACGTAACCCTTCTTCCCTTCTCTTCTCTATCATTTTTTGTATCTTTACGATGTCGTTCTTCTTCTTCTTCTTTGTGCTTTTCTCTTTTGGGACGCAGTCTATTATTTTCTTTTTTTCTTCGCTGTGATAGTTTTTTTCATTTTCTTTACTACGTCGCGTCGTTTTTATTCTTATTCTTCTTCTTCTTTATCTTCATCTTCATCTTCATCTTCATCTTCATCTTCTTCTTCTTCTTCTTCTTCTTCTTCTTCTTTTTCTTCTTCTTCTTCTTCTTCTTCATCCTCTTCTTCTTCTTCTTCTTCTTCTTCTTTTTCTTCTTCTTCTTTTTCTTCTTCTTTTTCTTCTTCTTCTTTCTTCTTTGGTGTCTTTTTCTTCTTCTATCTTTTTTGCGACACTGTTCTTCATTATTCGTTTTCTCCTTCTTCTTTACTTTCTCTGTTTTGTTTTTATGACGCCGTTATTTTTTCTCTTCTTTGTGACATCGTATATTTTTTTCATACGTCGTTTTTCTTGTCATTTACTTTCTTTGTTAATTTTTTATTTTAATCACCAATAATTGTTTTCATTCAGGTAAGTACTTATTTCACATAAAGCGTCAAAAATCTTCCATTATTACAGTACAAAAGAATTTTACATCTTTATAAGCGTAAATTTTTCTTGTTTTCGTACCTTTCTAGGGATTTAAAGAGAATCTTTTGTGTTATTTGTGTGGGTTTAGAGAACTGCGATTGAAATTTAATTACAAAAAAAACATTGGTTTAGATTTTTCTATACCATTTTTTTAAGGGAATAATTCTTCATATACTACTTAATTGATCAAATATTATTTTAACAAACTATTTCGCATTTCATTTATGTTTTTTTTTATTTTTTATAATTCTCAATAATTCTCAATAACTTCTTCATACTCCTGCTTTATTCGGATTACTTGCTTGATTTGATTGTGTTTTCTTTTTATAATATTTTTATTACATATTCAAATGAATTCAATGCTAATTTCCTAATGATTAATCAATTAATAATTCGTTCCTATTCTCGTTACCTATGGATAGTTACGCATTTTTTACTTCAACTTCTATTTTCCAGATTGCTGAATAAAATTACTACCGCTCCAGTTACCATATTGCTGTTTATTATTACTTTTAAATTATAGGGACTACAAAGTTGTAAATAAAATGCACCAGTTTAAATCTGCGCATATAACAATAACTCGACAAGTTTTTCATTAGTTGGCACAGTGACTATTAATTTTGGGCAACAACTTTTTGTGTGTTTGTATAACGAAATAATTGTTGGACACAGTGCAAAAAAGAGCAATTTGCAAAGCAATTCCTCATATAATGATTGCAGATCTTACCGATCACACACATAAATTAATATTAATGTTAGCAACTTAACAATCATACGTACACCTGCTGGGAATGTTAATCAGATCCGCAATTACCGCATAAATCGATCGATTTAAAACCGATAAATCACTTACTGAAGTTCAGCATTTCCCAAATGGCGTTACAGACGCCCCAAGCGGCCGAGATGACGTAGAAAAGGGCAGGATCGTCCTCGATGGGTTTCCACAGGATTAGGACCATTAACAGACAAGCGTGGAACGTAAAACCTACGGCTAAGTAAAAAAAAAAAAACGTTTGAAGAGCAAAAACTTAAAAAAAATATCGCTTACCCACAACGTAGTATCTTCTGATGGTCCTCAGAAGCATACTAAGGGTGCAAGCAGCGATGGATTGCAGAAGACCCATCGACAAGAACACCAAATTCAGTCGGTGGATGCCCAAAGTGCATACCACATAAGACTAGAAAAAAAATTGTATTGACCACACCCAGAGTCTGGAGGCCTTCATGCTGTTTAAATTTTACGTAGCGTGACAGAGATAATGATAAGATAATTAATAAATAATTGACCGTATTATTCATTAAGTAACACCTTAATTTGTTATTGTTGTAAATATGTTATAAGGGTAAAATGTAAATTTTGCTTGATTTTTGACGCAAAAGTCCGAGGTCACCACTTGCCAAAATAATGACCAATTAATGAAGTTTTTTTAAGAATAAACATTTTCACATTAAAACTTACTGGACCGCACAAAATGGAAGATCACAATTTTGCAAAAAAGTATTCAGGGTAAGTCATTAGTGCGTGCTTTTTATGTTCGTTTGTGATTCAGATTAGGTACGTTAGTGGGTATTCCAAGGTCTGGTGAGTTCTAATAATAACCAAATTCGGAAAAGCAAGCTTCGTAATGTTTTTGAATAAGGATAAGAATAAGAATAAGAAATAAGAAATAAGAAATAAGAAATAAGAAATAAGAAATAAGAAATAAGAAATAAGAAATAAGAAATAAGAAATAAGAAATAAGAAATAAGAAATAAGAAATAAGAAATAAGAAATAAGAAATAAGAAATAAGAAATAAGAAATAAGAAATAAGAAATAAGAAATAAGAAATAAGAAATAAGAAATAAGAAATAAGAAATAAGAAATAAGAATAAGAATAAGAATAAGAATAAGAACAACAATACACTTATCTTGAGCAAAAATAATATTTGCTGGTTAAAATTAAGAAGAAATGATAAAATAACCTGCTAAAATGTTTTTTAATTTTTTATCTAGCTTTGAGACTTGATATATGTTAACGGAATGTCGCCAGTTTTTTCTTGTTCAAATGCCAAAAAAATAAAAAGTTACGTAATTTTTTAACTAGATTGTTAATTTTTCGACAAAATTAGTCAATTTTTATTAAAAATAAGTATGTTTTTGGATAAAAGACATCCTTAGAAGTTTGAAAAATAAACCTGATTGGACGATAGGCCTGCTTCATTAAAATCTTGCGAAAAAGCTAGTTTGTTCGATTAATAAAATAACTAGTTTTTAGGACAATACGTGGCGCAGTTTTAGAAAAAAAGTGAAACAAGTGATTTTTTTACTCACCTTATTGTCTCTACGTTCGAAAAAGGCAAAAATAACATTATTTTTGAGCAAATTTTTAGATATTTGAACTATTTTTACGAGATCTCACCATATTAGAGAGTGCAAAAATAACGTTACGTTATCATTTTTTCAATATTTACACAATTTTTTTATATTTTATGTTATTGCCGTTTAAAAAAATATGAGAAGAAATGAAAGACCAATGTTTTCAACCTAACCGCACGACTTATTGGCTTGCTTGAGTAAAATCTTACTCAAAAAAGTATTTTATTTAATTTATAATTTATTTTATTTTATTTAAAATTTATTTATATAATTTATTTATATAATTTATTTATTTTATTTTATTAAAATCAAAAATATTTTTGTAAAAGAAATAAACATTTAACAGTTGAGATAGTAAGTTTTTCGGACAATATTTTGACAAAATTTCGGCAAAATAGTTAATTATTTAGTGCCAAAAAGTGCTCAAATGTTCAAAAAAACAACAAAAATGACGTCATTTTCCTAGTGAATTTTGAGTTTTCTTGAACTCTTGTAACGAGACCTCGTGAAGTTCAAAAATTTTGTGAATTATGGACCAAAATTTATTATTTTTACTGGAAAATCAGTATTTTTTTATAAAAACAAAACAAAACAATAAACATAAAAAACAAAGAAAAATAAAAGAAAACACTATTTAATTTTCAACCTAAAAAATAAAGAAAAAAGAAAAAAAAAATAAAGAAATGTCCATTAATAACGCTCATAATGCAAAAATATCATCATTTTTGACTTAAATCGATGATTGTCAACCAGTTTACTCAAAATTCGATCAATTTTTAATAAAAAAAAAGTGTCTTTAGCGTAAAAACGTGCCTAAACATCCTATGTTTTTGGAATTTTTTGAACTCTGCTTTGAATAAATTTCGCCAAATAACATCACTCTTAACCTAAATGTATGTTCTTTATTAAGCCACTTTGAATTTTTCAAAAGTGTGTTTTTTGGTTAAAACAATGTGCTTAAACGTTAGGAAAACAGACTGAAAAAACAACATTTTCAACGACTCTGAACGAAACCATGCAAAAACTTAACTTTTAGCTCAAAATAACTTCAAAAAAGCAAAAATAATGGCACTTTCGATCGAATTTGAATTTTTGGCGAAATTTCGAGAAAAAAGTGAGTTTAGAGCTTAAAAACACTCAAAAAAATACAAAAATAACATCATTGACGATTTTTTTATCAATTCTAGCAAATCAAATAAACAGTTGGGAAAAATACTATAAGGACGCCATTTTCAACCAAAATGAACGAGTGAAATCTTGCAAAAAAAGTTAATTTTTAACTGAAAGCAATTTAAAAAAAGGAAAAATAATTGAATTTTTGTAGAATAATTCGTGTAAAAAAGACGGTTTTTTATTTCAAGTAATAAATTATTTCTGTATTTGTGCACAACAGAATTAAACAGCTATTAGTAGGCCAATTAACTCAAAATTTTTGTTGCTTTTTTATCTGGTTACCTTGCTAAAGTCAGCATAGATGAAAGCTTGCTCCAGTCCAATAAACAGCGCCAAAGGCGCGGCCATTTGCAGCCTCACATCTTTGAAAGACTCCTTCACAGCTCTTAAGGCAGCTAACCCTTCTGGCCTCTCCAGTGGATCTTGATATACAAAGATCCGAATTCTATCCAACCCTACAGCACTAGCCATCGCTGCAACGAAGCAAAGTCCTGCATACACCACAGCCAAAACCATGGAACTTTTCTTCGGCAAAACATGAAAATAACTCTCTTCTGACATGTTAAAGTGCAGGAGAAAATTCGGGGGACACGCTTGGGCTCCACACAGTCGCGTCCCTTCAAAAGTGTCGAATATGTCGTCCAAGAAGGCATTGTAGTCGTAGATGTTGTACGAAAGGGAATTTTTTTCTCTGCAATAAATATATAGACTTTCTTTCGGCTGACCTTAAACTAGGTGATTTTGTGCAAGTTGCGTAACAACTTGTTCAATTTTCTGTATTCAACACTTGGATGGTTCGCGAAAAAAATGCTACTACTTTACTTGTTCCCCTGTTGCCTTGAGTACTTCCGAGTGTGCAATCGTGCGTTGATGATCAGAGGAATTCAATTTTCAATCGAAATTAATAACAAGCACAGGAAACGGAATCTCATGTTAACTATCAAGTTATTTTTCCCCCCAGGTGCATCTTTTTTTATAAACTTAAACATTTAAATTTTTTTTTAATTACTTCTATGATTATGTCTATTAGACGATTATAGAAAAATCTATTTAGGACAAAGGTTAGAATACCATTCTAAAACAAGGCAAAGAACAGTCCAAAATCAAGTGTTTTCAACTAAACTGGTGCTTAAGTTACCCTTTTCGATTTCAGTCTTTCTTAAAGCGATTTTTTGCGTTTTTAATGAGAAATCGTTTAAAATAAAGTCTTTTCAACCAAATTGCATCGTTTTCGACCTAAATAACGAGACTTTAGTCTTTCCGAAGCGATTTGTGCACTTTTAAGCAAAAAAAAATTTGATCCAAATGAAGTATTTTCACCTAAATTTGTCTACGAATCTTCATTTTCGGACAAAACCAAGTGTTTTCAATAAAACTGGTGGTTAAATCGCTGTTTGAGATAGAATAAGAGAATTTTAGCCAGTCTACGGCAAATTATTTTGTTTTTAAGCAAGGACTGGTGCATAAATCTTCATTTTTGAACAAAATAAAAGGATTTCAACCTTACTTCGCGAGTTTTTTTGGCATTAAGGTTTGAATTCGTCCGAAATCAATTTTTTAGTTTAAACTATACATTTGTCGTCATTTTCGGCCAAAATAAGGCGATATGTTAGCCGTTTTGAGGTGATTTTTTTGTTTTTAAGTATGAAATATTTCAAAATCTAGTCTTTTTAACCAACTTTTTGCCTTTCCAATGCGATTTGTTTCGCTTTGAAGCAAGAAATCAATCAACGATTTTAGTCTTTCTAAGCGACTTGTTCGATTTTTGGACAGAAGCTCGTTCGAAACCAAATGTTTTCATCTGAAATTGGTGCAAAAATCTTTGTTTTCGGCCAGAATAAGGTTTTTACAACAAATTTTTCCGTTTCCGACAAGCAATCTTTTGAAATCAAAGGTTAGCTTATGCTTAAAGTGCCGTTTTTAGCTTTTTTAAGCAAACAATCTTCGAAAATCAAGCATTTTTAACTACACCGCTGCTTAAGTCGTCATTTTTGGGCGGATTAAAGCGATTTCAACGATTCTAAACCGATTTTTTGCGTTTTTATGCAAAAAGTTGTTCGAAATCAAGCGTTTTCAACCAAACTGGTGCGTATATCGCCGTTCTCGGTCATAATAAGAGGATCTCAACCCATTCAAAGCGATTTGTTTCATTTTTTAAGCAAGAAATTGTCCAAAATTACCTACGTGTTTTTATTTTACCTAGTATATACAGTCGTATTTTGACGATTTCAGTCTTTTTAAAGCGATTTCTTTCGAATTTGGGCAAAAGCTTGCTCGAAATCAAATATTTTCATCTAAACTAGTGCATAAATCTTCGATTTTCGCCAGAATAAGGCCACTTTGATCATAGTACAACAAATTTTTTGTTTTTGCCAGGTGCTAAAAAGCTGTTTTCAACTTTTATAAGGCGATTTTTTTTCATCTTTAAGCAAGAAATCATCCGAAATGATTAATGAAGCGTTTTCAACCAAACTGGCGCTTAAATTAAAGCTTAAATTAAAGATTAAAGCGATTTCAACCTTTCTGAAGCGATTTTTTGCGTTTATAACCAAGGGACTGTTTCTAATTAAGCTGTACCCAAGTCGTCGTTTTCGGGCAAAATAAAAAGAATTCAACTTTTCCAAAAGGTTTTATTTAGCTTTAAGGCAGAGATTTTGTCCTATATTATGTTCATGTTCTGATTTCTCTCAATTCTGATACAGACAGACCCAGTTAACTTAAATTTGTCCAAAGTTTCTTCATAACGAAAAATACCGTTCCCTTTACTTCGATTTCTCAATATTTTTTGACCATATTTAAATTTTGTTGTAATTTGGACGATTTTTATAAAAATTATACAAAAAACAAAAAAGTGTGTTATACATATCCTCAACCAACAAGTTGTTCTTTATGCTTGCTTTATGTCAACATCTTACAGTTTGTTTGTTGGTCACATTATCTTAACCGGATTATGAATCGTCGTCTTTTGGCTTAAGTAAAGCGATTTCAGCCTTTCTAAAGCAATTTATTTCGTTTTTAGGCAAAACTTGTTTGAAATCAAATAATGTCTTCTAAAAGTCTTCGTCTCAAAACAGAATTTGGCGATTTCAAACGTTTTAGAACACATCAGAACACTGCAATCAGATATTTTAATCTCATTTGGTGCTCAAATCGACGTTTTCAAGTTTTATAAAGCGATTTGTACCATTTTTAAACAAGGAATCGTCTGACATAAGTGTTTTTCACTAAACTGGTTCTTAAACCGGTGTTTTCGGCTACAGTAAAGCGATTTCAACCGTTCTAAAGCGATTTTTTGCGTTTTTATGCAATAAAATGGCCTAAATCTCGTCTTTGGGCTTGAGTAAAACGATTTCAGCCTTTCTAATGTAATTTGTATAGTTTTTAGGCAAAAGCTTGTTTGAAATCAAGTAATTTCTTCTAAAAGTCTTCGTCTCAAAACAGAATTGAGCGATTTCAAACGTTTTACAACACATCAGAACATTGCAATCAGGTGTTTTAAGCTTATTTGGTGCTCAAATCGCCGTTTGATGGTTTTCTAAAGCGATTTGTACCATTTTTAAGCAAGGAATCGTCTGATATAAGTGTTTTTCACTAAACTGGTTCTTAAACCGGTGTTTTCGGCTAAACTAAAGCGATTTCAACCTTTATAAAGCGATTTTTTTGCGTTTTTATGCAAGAAGTTGATCGAAATCAAACGTTTTTAATACGTTTTTGATCAGAATAAAAAAATCTCAGCTTTCCCAAGGCGATTTGTTTCACTTTTAAGCAAGGAATCCTTTGAAATTACCTAAGTGTTTTCATCTTAGCCGTTTTTTGGCATAAATAAGACAATTTTAGCTTTTCTAAAGCGATTTGTTTCGTTTTTAGACAAAAACTTGTTCGAAATCAAGTACTTTCTTCTAAAAGTCTTCGTCTCAAAACAGAATTAGGCGATTTTAAACTTTTAGAACACATCAGAACACTGCAATCAGGTGGTTTAATCTTATTAAGTGCTCAAATCGCCGTTTTCTTGTTTTATAAAGCGATTTTTAAGCAAGGAATCGTCTGACATAAGTGTTTTTCACTGAACTGGTTCTTAAACCGGTGTTTTCGGCTAAAGTAAAGCGATTTCAACCGTTCTAAAGCGATTTTTTGCATTTTTAAGCAATAAAATGGCCTAAATCTCGTCTTTGGGCTTGAGTAAAACGATTTCAGCCTTTCTAATGTAATTTGTATAGTTTTTAGGCAAAAGCTTGTTTGAAATCAAGTAATTTCTTCTAAAAGTCTTCGTCTCAAAACAGAATTGGGCGATTTCAAACGTTTTACAACACATCAGAACACTGCAATCAGGTGGTTTAAGCTTATTTGGTGCTCAAATCGCCGTTTTCCGGTTTTCTAAAGCGATTTGTATTATTTTTAAGCAAGGAATCGTCTGATATAAGTGTTTTTCACTAAACTGGTTCTTAAACCGGTGTTTTCGGCTAAACTAAAGCGATTTCAACCGTTCTAAAGCGATTTTTTGCATTTTTAATCAAGGAATTTCCTGACATAAGTGTTTTTCACTAAAGTGGTTCTTAAACCGGTGTTTTCGGCTAAACTAAAGCGATTTCAACCGTTCTAAAGCGATTTTTTTGCATTTTTAAGCAAGGAATCATCTGACATAAGTGTTTTTCACTAAACTGGTTCTTAAACCGGTGTTTTCGGCTACAGTAAAGCGATTTTAAGCGTTCTAAAACGATTTTTTGCATTTTTAGGCAAGGAATCGTCTGACATAAGTGTTTTTCACTAAACTGGTTCTTAAACCGGTGTTTTCGGCTGAAGTAAAGCGATTTTAAGCGTTCTAAAACGATTTTTTGCATTTTTAAGCAAGGAATCGTCTGACATAAGTGTTTTTCACTAAACTAGTTCTTAAACCGGTGTTTTCGACTAAAGTAAAGCGATTTCAACCGTTCTAAAACGATTTTTTGCATTTTTAAGCAAGGAATCGTCTGATATAAGTGTTTTTCACTAAACTGGTTCTTAAACCGGTGTTTTCGGCTGAAGTAAAGCGATTTTAAGCGTTCTAAAACGATTTTTTGCATTTTTAAGCAAGGAATCGTCTGACATAAGTGTTTTTCACTAAACTAGTTCTTAAATCAGTGTTTTCGGCTAAAGTAAAGCGATTTCAACCGTTCTAAAACAATTTTTTGCATTTTTAAGCAAGGAATCGTCTGACATAAGTGTTTTTCACTAAACTGGTTCTTAAACCGGTGTTTTCGGCTACAGTAAAGCGATTTTAAGTGTTCTAAAACGATTCTTTGCATTTTTAAGCAAGGAATCGTCTGACATAAGTGTTTTTCACTAAACTAGTTCTTAAACCGGTGTTTTCGGCTAAAGTAAAGCGATTTCAACCGTTCTAAAGCGATTTTTTTGCATTTTTAAGCAAGAAAATGGCCCAAATCTCATGTTTCCTGTCAGAATAACAATCTTTCAGTGATTCTACAACAAATTCATCCAATGAATACTTCAAAAACAAGTTATTTTTGGCCCAGATAACACGTTTTTGGCCTTTCTAAAGCGATTTCTTTCGTATTTAAGCACAGAATTGATCGAAGTCAAGTTTTTACGAACTATAAACTGATTTGTAAGCATTTTATTGTGACAATAGTGAAACATCAGTTAAAAAAAAGTTGCAAAGTTTGTTTTCATGACTTACCTGGTGCAGTTAATTTCTAAAGTCAAATTGCTACAACTTTCAGTTTGATTATTTTTCTCCATGACCGCCGTGGAATTGTCGAAAATATCACCATATTCTTGATTGTTAATATTGACAGTGTAAGTAATAAGTAACGCCGATAAAACCGAGCCAACAATAAGTCCAAAATCATGAGCTGCTTGAAACGCTCTCGCCAACCTCCTGATAATACACGTCCGTCGCAACGCTTTCGAATCGTCGTCCTCCTCCGAGAACATGTAGTTAATCTTGGCCGAGAGCGTCATCAGGAAGGTGATTTGCGCCGAGACCAGCGGCCCCAAAGCCACTCCCAGCAGCACAGCGCCGGGGAAAAGCACATACAACGATGGGTAGAGATGTGAGGCGTAGAAAACGACAAACACCAGATAGGAGCAGAAGAAGACGACGTTCGTGCCCAGCTTTTGCACGACGGAGGGGCCGAGGAGCGCCGACACGGCGGCGAAGAAGTGCGCCAGGGCCAGGAGGATGGAGCCGATGTTGATGTGGATGGGCGTGAGATAGTGCCCCAGCGGCATCGTCCACACCGAGACGCTGGTCTGGAGGGCGAGGAAAGGCAAGAAGGCGGCAGTGATAAGCAGGTGCGTGATGCACAGCACCACCAGGTTCGAGAGGAGCAGGCGGCGGGAGTATGGGGGCCCTTGTCTGGTCTGGGTGGTGTGGTGGGCGTTGGAGCGCACGACGGCGATCAAACGACGCACAGATGTGGCCCCTATTGAGCTGTTCAGTGAGTCGCGACGGCGGATGTTGTGGGTCAGATTCCGGGTTGATCGGTTGGAAATTGGCGAATAGGTGGCCATGTGCTGGAACAAAACGCCAAATTAACACGTTTCAACGTTGAATCTTAAGTTTTGTTCACGAACTGTTTTCGAATTGCTTTTAAAAATACAGTGTGTTTTTAAATGATTCGCATCTAGTAGTCGGTGGTTTTCACATGTAAAATCAGAAATGCCGCTTTATTGAATTAATGATTACCATTCTCCACTTATTAAGTCTACAATTCGATAATGTTTGCTTGCACAGTATAACAATTCAGTTGTATTTTAACGTCAATTAACTAACAATTTGTGAATTTTACAACTGACAGTTTTGACATTTATTGACAGAGAATTCAATTGAGCAGAGCGGCACAATTTTTTTTACATGTAGACCAATTTCAAAGTTAACTAGATGACAATCATTTAAAAACACATTGTATTACATCTACTGTAATATCTCCATCTGGAAATCCATAATGGACACTAATTATGTAAATAATTCAGAATCTATATGTATGGGAAAAATTTGTATTGGGACTTATAATAATGATAGCCAAACCACGAAATTGGTCAAAAATAATCAAAAATTTATGTTATCTAAGGGTTTATTCAGCAAAAACTCAACAATTGTGCAAAATTACTTAAAAAGTAAGCCAATAAATCACAGTATTACATTATTTATTGTTATTATTTGTTATTATTATTTTCAAAAAAATCAAAATAAATATTTTGTTAGTTTTTCCAGTTTTCATTATTTTTTTTATGTTTCGATGTTTCACACTAAGTATTCGTTTTGTAATATAATTATGAATAATTACTTTAAAGTTATTACTTACTATCAGACTTTAGCAGTTTTTTTGAATTAAAAAAAATTAAAATTAATTTTTAAATTTAATTCTATAGCGGTTATCTTATCTAAGGGTTTATTCAGCAAAAACTCAATTATTGTGCAAAATTTCTTAAAAAGTAAGCCAATAAATTACAGTATTACATTATTTATTATTACTATTTAAAAATATCACAATAAGTAAATAAATATTAAAATAAATTCATAGAATTTAAATATTATTATTATTATTAAATATTGTATATTATGTATCATATATAGTATATTATTATTTAATATTATTATCTTCAAAAAAATCAAAATAAATAAATAAATATCAAAATAAATTCATTGAATTTGATTTTGAAAGACCTTGATTTCTTATATTTTACTCAGGTTTCCATGGTAACCTTGAGTTATACTAGGTGTTTGAAGTTCTGCAAACTTAATCTTAAAAATTTGGTGTTTGCTAACTTTATAGAAATTTGAAACAGAATTTCGGTTTTGTGGACAAGGCCCGCCCTAAACGCTCCATTTTGTTCCTGCAATCTAATTTGACCAATAAAAATTGCCTCCGTCCTGTTTATCTACCGCACAAAAAACTGCAAGGTGTTTATTATTGGATATCGACGAGCCAACGCATTACAACCAGTAAAACAGACCAACTACTAACCAAATGAAAATTCGGTGAAAACTGTAATGTGAATTTAAAAAAAAAAATCGGCTTTTTTTCGAGTTTTATAATTGTTTCTTTCACTTGATTTTATCTTGGTTTTTTGAAATCAATAGCAAAATTTACTGAAGACACGGTTAAAATTTCAAGAAGAAACAGAAATTGATGATAAGATAACAACTATCAAAAAAATTTTTAGCTAAAATTTAAAATCACACGTATTTAGTTAAACCAAGAGATGGAATGACGCACTTTCCGACCTCTAAAACACTACGAATCAAAATATCATTTCAAAAAAAAGTCAAAAAAGATTTCAAAATTTTTGAAAATGTCAGAGTTATCGATTTTTGAAGTCAAAGATGCAACTCCAAAAATTTTGCATCCGGTAAAAGCTCCATTAAAATTTAATACGTTGTTAAAAATAAACACCACGAATGGACCAACCAAATTGCTTCAACTTGGTCACGTGATCAATCAATTACGCGTTTAATGGCGGATTAAATTAATGACGCTTCAATAAATCGACCCCTATAGAGTTCGAATTTAGGAAAATCAAAAACTTTTTAAAGTATTCTTCAAAAATATTATACAAGGTGTGTTAAAATGATTTTCATCTAGTTAACTATGCCACACTTGTCACATGAGTCAGCTGTCAATCAGTTAACTCCTGGGATGTATTTTTTTCTTTCGACTTCTTTGCTTTACTATTACTTTTAAAACTTGAGCGCCACCAATTTTTTCCTAAATGTTCTTTCTTCTTTATTTGTTTTTCTGAACCAACACACTATATTTTTTCGTATTAGTACAGGATATTTTTTCATAAACCTTCATCAAGTTCTACTATTTCAAGGGTCTAAAGAAACTCTAAATCTAGCTCAAATTCACTATTTTTGTAGCCAGTCTGTATTTTTTATCAAAAAAAATGTGCATTCTGAGCTTCGTAACCACTTTTATTTCAGTTTCTTGTAAAGCAAATAATCTTCCAACAGGTGAATGGAAGACGTTGAAACAAGAAACGTAAATATTTTCCAAAATATCATCAACCAAACCAAAAGTTTGCTTGTATAAGAACAAATCTGAGTAAAAAATTTAAAACACAAAATAATCATCTCACCTCTAGCATAAAGTCATCGCAGACAATCTTGGACTCATTGCCGTTGCTTCTAGCTTTAGTTATCCTGGCATGTCCCGAATATCGGTGCAAAATTTTTGTTTTCTCAGCTTGGGATAATGTAGAGTTGCCGCCACTACAAAGGTGACCCAGGGCTGGACCAGGCTTGTAAGGCGATGGACCATTCTCGACGTCTTTTCCTAGTTCGTGCAAATTTGGTAAACTGCCCATTTTTGAAGGAATTTATCACATGATTACGTTTACTCTCACTCTTTTAGGTGTGATTAAATCTCTTGCTACCTTACAAGCATTTTGTTACGGTCTGAAACAAAACAAGACGAGGTGAATTAATTTATTATATTAATAATGGAAGAATGATGTTGGTGGTTCACCACAAGTCATACAAGGTTTTTCTTTGTTTTTTTTACATATCTGAGCATATTAGTGGTTTACCAATCAATGTACGTAACGTATGTACTTATGGGAATCACCTAGTAAATAGGTGTAATATTGCAATTATTAAATAAATTAATAATTATTGAGGTTTCTGATTTATGTTTTCTTCGTATTCTCTTCTATTCTACTAAAAGTCACAAATACGTACTTAAAGTCATTTCCGATTATCGTACTATTTGAGCACAATTTCGTGAGAAAAGAGTAAAAAATCAAACCTTTGAAGGAAGCAAAAATATTTTTGAAAAAAAAAATTTTAAAAATTCTTCCCTACTTATAAAACAAGCTACATCTAGAAATAGAGATCAAAATGCAGATTTGGATTCCGCCAGTCATTCTACGTCAGAAACACTTAATTGAAAGGAAATATCTCCGAAAAATTGATAGGCAATGATGAAAATTTAGTTGAAACAATTTGTAAAGTTTTCTCTATTTTAGCCGATATTTTCTGAACGGTTAGTCGTAGCGACTTGGTTCTTGCAGAATTGGATTCCGCCGGTCATTTTACGTTAGAAACACTTAATCGTAAGAAAAAAACTCCAAAAAATTGATAGTCAATGATGAAAATTTAGTTGAAACGATTTGTAAAGTTTTCTCAATTTTTGCCGATATTTTCTGAACGGTTAGTCGTAGCGGTCTGATTCTTGCAGATTTGGATTCTGCCGGTCATTTTGCGTTAGAAACACTTAATCATAAGAAAAAAACTCCGAAAAATTGATACTTAATGATGAAAATTTAGTTGAAACAATTTGTAAAGTTTTCTCTATTTTTGCCGATATTTTCTGAACGGTTAGTCGTAGCGACTTGATTCTTGCAGATTTGAATTCCGCCGGTCATTTTACGTTAGAAACACTTAATCGTAAGAAAAAAACTCCGAAAAATTGATAGTCAATGATGAAAATTTAGTTGAAACAATTTGTAAAGTTTTCTCTATTTTTGCCGATATTTTCTGAACGGTTAGTCGTAGCGATCTGATTCTTGCAGATTTGGATTCCGCCGGTCATTTCATGTTAGAAACACCTAATCACAAGGAAATAACTCCGAAAAATTGATAGTCAGTTGCTTAAACCGTTCTCTAGCAAACAATTTCATCTCCAACGTAAAAGACTGTCTGATTGTAATTAATTCAAGAAGTCAGTGAAGCAGCTTTTAACCGTTTAGACGTTTTTGATACGGAAAAACAAAGTAGAGTAAAAAATAAATTCCATGGATACTAGACCAAGTTTTATGACTCTGACTTTTAAGTCACCTGTAATTAGCGATACGCGAGTAAATCACTCAGAGCAAGGCTAAGAAAATAAATGTATGTATAATAGCATGGCAAAGTTGCAATCACAAGCTTACAGATATTTCAAAAACTGCTCGAAGTGAATGCGAATTAAAAAAAATTTTAAGTTAAATTTTGGTTATTTTTTAAAAAATTGTTGAAAAGCTCAATTTAATTTTTGTTATTATTATTTTATTTTTTTAACATTCATTTTTATTTTTTTTTATTTTGAATTATGTGAATAACCCTGTACTTCTTTTTAGTTTAGCTTTTATCGGTTTTTGTTTTAGTTAATTTTTTAATTTTTTTTCAAGAGCTTGGATATGAAATATGATTGTTTAATTTCTAGTGTTTCCCATGCAAATGCCATTGAATTAATACACCATAAAACCCGTGTTACATATTCCATGATTATTTTTCCATAATTTATCCCTCCACCTGCACCTTATTGTGGAAAGAAGTCTCGTTTGCAGCAAGAACTTGCAAATAATTACCTAGACATGTGATTGTAATTGATCAAGTTCAAATAACAGATGTTGCCATCAAGTTGGTCATCAGATTACAATTTATTTCACTTTTTTTCACTTGACCATGGTAGTCAAGTCAATGAAGTTCAAAAAACTGCCTTAGTAAATCACAAATTAAAGTGGTAATTGCCGTTTAAGAGGCTCACTTTTTATGCTAAACCTCTGGTCACCTTGAACTTACCGCGGAATACATTAACATTGGTGCTTCGGCAAGAACGAATTTATTGTTAAATTTTACTAGAAAAAAGTGTAGTGTCTCACATAATGAATAATTAAAATTTTTAAATAATTTTGAAATGATCATCTTGGAAACCTTGAAGCTGTACAGTCACGATATATGAATATATAGCAGGTCAGAGGAGGAAAATATGTGTGTGTTTTACAATTATTACTGGATTTAAGTGTGTTTTTTTCTGCTATTGTGACTTGCAAATTATTAGTCAACTGTATTTAAATTAATTAGTAAAATAATAAATTATTCAACAAGCGTCTAAAATACAAGAAGGAACTATATTAAAAACTAGTTTCAGTTTTTTGGAATTTTTCGCTTCCGCATTTTCTGAAAGTAATGGAACTAAAAAAGGTTTTAGCATAAACGGTGCATTCACCCGAACTCACACTATTCTAACAAATCTCTTTCAGATTTAAAAGCTACTTCTTCTTCTTCCTCTTTTATTTTATTATAAAGAATTTTTATCGATACAGAAAATTAAAAAACTTCAAAGATTGTAGTTTTGAAGATACTTTGTTCGACTAGTCTTACGTTATAATGAAAATCTTTTTGCAAAGATTCCTTGTCAAAACAAATTATAAGTTGAGTTAAATTATAAGCTTTTTTCAAAAATTTGATTGCAAATGTGTTTCAATTGTCTATAAAACGACTTGAAATATTAAATACTTGCGTTTAAACTTTTTTTTATTTTTTATTTTATTATAAAGAATTTTTATCGATACAGAAAATTACACAACTTCAAAGATTGTAGTTTTGAAGATACTTTGTTCGACTAGTCTTACGTTATAATGAAAATCTTTTTGCAAAGATTCCTTGTCAAAACAAATTATAAGTTGAGTTAAATTATAAGCTTTTTTCAAAAATTTGATTGCAAATGTGGTTCAATTGTCTATAAAACGACTTGAAATATTAAATACTTGCGTTTAAACTTTTTTTTATTTTTTATTTTATTATAAAGAATTTTTATCGATACAGAAAATTACAAAACTTCAAAGATTGTAGTTTTGAAGATACTTTGTCCGACTACTCTTACGTTATAATGAAAATCTTTTTGCAAAAATTCTTTGTCAAAACAAATTATAAGTTAAGTTAAATTATAAGCTTTTTTCAAAAATTTGATTGCAAATGTGGTTCAATTGTCTATAAAACGACTTGAATTATTAAATACTTGCGTTAAAACTTTTTTTTATTTTTTATTTTATTATAAAGAATTTTTATCGATACAGAAGATTAAAAAACTTCAAAGATTGTAGTTTTGAAGATACTTTCTTCGACTACTCTTACGTTATAATGAAAATCTTTTTGCAAAGATTCTTTGTCAAAACAAATTATAAATTAAGTTAAATTATAAGCTTTTTTCAAAAATTTGATTGCAAATGTGTCTATAAAACGACTTTAAATGTTAAATACTTGCGTTTAAACTTAACTCAAAAATTATTTTTTTTGCAAAATAAAGATTCCGAATGCAAAATCCAGGTTATTGTAGGTTGTTTTAACTAGAAACAGTTTGAAAGTTGCCATAAAACGATGGGTTTTAGAAACTGGTTTTATCCAACAATGTTTTCGGCGTTTTCTTAGAAACCATAATGTTATGGCACAAATTTAAAACATGCTGAATCATTTAATGCAAAATATATCAGTGGAAAAAAATCACAAACAACTTAATTAGAAATGCCTTTTTGAGTTTTCCTCTTCAAAACTGAGGTTTGATCTCGAGTGCAATTTTATTCACCTACTTTTTTTCTCTGCTCATAAGTCATTTAATAAAAAATTCCGTCCAAATTACTTTTGTTCAACAATTAGATAAATCTGTTATTAACTTTCCTAAAACAATCCACTTCTGAATAACTCTACCGACTACGCATTATTAGGAATTTCCGTTCAGGCTGACCCTCCATCTACCGTTCTTTGAATGCTTCTGTATATCTCGGGTCAGGTGGGTTTCCCCATCGACGACTTTACCTTTTTCCGCCGAGAAACAGGTTACCAGTGAGTGAATTTTTGCTCAAATCAACACAAGAGCTGATGACATCAGTGTGTCAACATAAAATATGCATATTAAAGCGTCGAAAATCCATTTCTGCTGACGCCTCCGCCTAAGACGCACTCGCCAGCAACGTGCCCCTATAAATAATTCATTCTTACTTTCTAAAAACTAGATTTTTTCTTTTGCATGTGTGATTCGACCTTGGCAGAGAGGTGTGCGCGGGTGTGGTGTAGACGTCAGACAGTTGGTGCAAACGACCGGAGCTAAGTTTTTGATTGCTATCTCGAAACGGAAAGAATTTTCAAAGATAAAGCTGTTTCCGGCAAGTGCGGGGAATTTATGGCAGACACATGATTAAGATCATTGACATTGACTTTCATTTCATGAAGGTAATTTGCCTTCACCGAAACTTGACCGACGCTTCTTCACATTTTTTTTTTTTTGGTCAATATGTTCTGGATCTAGGAAATGGATCATGGTCATTGTTACTGTTAAGAATGCAGAACTACGCCCTCTTGACCTCTCAAGCGTACAATTTAAAGTGTTCAAACACTTGCACTTTCTGTGTTTGTCGTGCTCTAATTGCTTTGTCTGGTGTTTCCACCAAACGCTTCTTATAAGGGCATTTCCGAGAAATGACAAAGATTTACGATTTAGTTTATTTATTTTTTGCAGACTATCTTTTGATAATATAGTTATTTATGTATTCAGTTGTGAAAAGAGCGATTTTGTTTAACGAGCATAATGTTTGCCAAAACGAGTGAGCGTAGCGACATAAAAATACAATACGAAAGTTTGATTTTTTGTAACGTAAGTGTACAAAAGCAGTTTATGTATTTTTTTATTTGTGATGATTCATTTTATTGTCTAAACCAGTGCTTCTTCATAACTTTTACCCGAACTAACCTGACCTGACTAAAAGAGTTTCTATTTTCCGGACGTTTTTTTGTATATGTATTTGTTAAAAAGTTCAAATATTTACTACATTGTTTGTTGTTTCAAATGGTAAGTCTTGCAAGCTTCTGGTTAGATTAAAAAATCTATCAAATCAAGGAAAATTTTCTCCAATTTTTTTTTGTTTTTTGTTTTAATTAGTGGAGATAATTGTTTTATCCTCAATCATTTCAAAGAAAGATAAACTATTTATCAAAACTAGTTTATGATTTCTGATGATTTGGGACAGCGGCTATGGTTGTGGGCGTCATCTTCATTTTGGGTGACTGTACACATACTGTATTGAAAAAGGATGAATTATAAAACGTTTTTAAGACACAGATTTTCAGTTTTGTTTGCAACCTACAATTAGTAGAAATTTGTAAAATTTGAAATAAGAGCAGGAAAAAAAGAAATAAAAATTGATGACGGACGGGACACAAAATTAAAATACCTCACATTTTTATCGTGTCTGATTTTTTGAAATCAAAAAACTGGTAAAGGTGGAGAGTAAATTCAAAAACAATAATTTATTGTGAAACAAACAAACATTAAAAAATAATAAAAACTGACAAAATTGCAGCTCCTGATTTTTTAAAATATGACTTCACACCCATTCCGTTTTAACGGACGGGACAGTTTGCACAAATTTTTAGATTTTAGTTTTGTTTGCAACCTATAATTAGAGCCATATTTGTAAAATTTGATATATGAGCAGGAAAAAAAAAGATAAAAATTGATGACGGACGGGACACGAAATTAAAATACCTCACATTTTTATCGTGTCTGAATTTTTTAAATCTGCTAAGGGTGGATAGTAAATTCAAAAATAATAATTTAGTGTGAAACATACAAACATTAAAAAATAATAAAAACTGACAAAATTGCAGCTCCAGATTTTTTAAAATATGACTTCATAGCCATTCCGTTTTAACGGACAGGACAGTTTGCACAAATTTTTAGATTTCATTTTTAGTTTTGTTTGCAACCTACAATTAGAGCCATATTTGTAAAATTTGAAATAAGAGCGGGAAAAAAAAAGATAAAAATTGATGACGGACGTGACACGAAATTAAAATACCTCACATTTTTATCGTGTCTGATTTTTTTAAATCTGCTAAGGGTGGATAGTAAATTCAAAAATAATAATTTAGTATGAAACATACAAACATTAAAAAATAATAAAAACTGACAAAATTGCAGCTCCAGATTTTTTAAAATATGACTTCATAGCCATTCCGTTTTAACGGACGGGACAGTTTGCACAAATTTTTAGATTTCATTTTTAGTTTTGTTTGCAACCTACAATTAGAGCCATATTTGTAAAATTTTAAATAAGAGCAGGAAAAAAGGAGATAAAAATTGATGACGGACGGGACACAAAATTAAAATACCTCACATTTTTATCGTGTCTGATTTTTTTTAATCAAAAAACTGCTAAGTGTGGATAGTAAATTCAAAAACAATAATTTAGTGTGAAACATATAAACATTAAAAAATAATAAAAACTGACAAAATTGCAGCTCCAGATTTTTTAAAATATGACTTCACACCCATTCCATTTTAACGGACAGGACAGTTTGCACAAATTTTTAGATTTCTTTTTTAGTTTTGTTTTCAACCTACAATTAGAGCCATATTTGTAAAACTTGAAATAAGAGCAGAAAAAAAATTATAAAAATTGATGACGGACGGGACACAAAATTTTTAAATCAAAAAACTACCAAGGGTAGATAGTAAATTCAAAAACAATATTTTTTTTTAATTAGTGGAAATCATTTCAAAGAAAGATAAACTATATATCAAAACTAGTTTATGATTTCTGATGATTTGTGACAGCGGCTATGGTTGTGGGCGTCATTTTCATTTTGGGTGACTGTACACATAATGTATTGAAAAAATGAAGAACTATAAAACGTTTATTAAGACACAGAAGCCCCACATGCAGGAATAATAAAGTCACAAAAAAAATACGTTATAACAATAGTGTAAACACATAAATACATACCCATTATTTTAGATGATACGAAAAAAATAGCTATGTACCGCCCTTTATTTATAAGATACGAACGTAGCTTGATTTTTTTTATTGCAGAAATTGAATTTTAATCTTAAATTAAAGAAATAACAACACTGTTACTAAATGAAAAAGTAACCACCCCTATAACAATCACTTATTGTCTAACCTACCTATTTGCAACAATAATAATTACGAGTTAATTTTTTTTTTGTTGTAAATGTGAAGTGTTGTTTGGTTTTGGTTTAAGCAGGAAACAAAAGCAACGCCACCAACTCACCTAGAATCAGTGAGCAGGCAGGCAATTCCACTTGTTTATGAAAATGATAATCAGCAAGCACTAAATCACGTCAATTAGGCACATTTCGCAATGAATCTCTTAAGAAATAAGGTGCAAACAAGTGATGCTCTCTTGTGTAGCGCGAGATGAGAACACGAGGATCGTTCGCGGCGTATTTAGCGAGGGTGTCAGGGTTGGGTTGTATTTGGTTCATGGCCAGATGGGCTGTGCGATGCTCCCCGTCTGATCGATACCGAAGCGTCGTATGAAGCAAGAGGGTGGCAAACACCTGGCCCACACAACAAACATTCTTACGACCTTATTACTAATCACGTTGGTGATTTTTTCACAACGGCGTCGAGACGCTGCAACAGGGTAGCGTCTCAAGTGGAAAAAACAATAATGTAATCATTTTATTACATCCACAAATTAAATTTTTTGGATACATTTTGAATTTTTTAAATCAAAAAACTGCTAGAGGTTGATAGTAAATTCAAAAATAATAATTTATTGTGAAAAATTATAAAAACTGACAAAACGGTAGCTCCAGATTTTTTAAAATATGATTTCACACCCATTCCATGTTAACGGACGGGACAGTTTGCACAAATTTTTAGATTTAATTTTTAGTTTTGTTTGCAACCTACAATTAGAGCCATATTTGTAAAATTTGAAATAAGAGCAGGAAAAAAAAAGACAAAAATTGATGACGGACGGGACACGAAATTAAAATACCTCACATTTTTATCGTGTCTGATTTTTTTAAATCAAAAAACTGCTAAGGGTGAATAGTAAAATCAAAAACAATAATTTAGTGTGAAACATACAAACGTTAAAAAATAATAAAAACTGACAAAATTGTTGCTCCTGATTTTTTAAAATATGACTTCACACCCATTCCGTTTTAACGGATGGAACAGTTTGCACAAATTTTTAGATTGTATTTTTAGTTTTGATTGCAACCTACAATTAGAGCCATATTTGTAAAATTTGAAATAAGAGCAGGAAAAAAAAAGATAAAAATTGATGACGGACGGGACACGAAATTAAAATACCTCACATTTTTATCGTGTCTGATTTTTTTAAATCAAAAAACTGCTAAGGGTGAATAGTAAAATCAAAAACAATAATTTAGTGTGAAACATACAAACGTTAAAAAATAATAAAAACTGACAAAATTGTTGCTCCTGATTTTTTAAAATATGACTTCACACCCATTCCGTTTTAACGGATGGAACAGTTTGCACAAACTTTTAGATTGTATTTTTAGTTTTGTTTGCAACCTACAATTAGAGCCATATTTGTAAAATTTGAAATAAGAGCAGGAAAAAAAAGATAAAAACTGATGACGGACGGGACACGAAATTAAAATACCTCACATTTTTATCGTGTCTGATTTTTTTAAATAAAAAAACTGCTAAGGGTGGATAGTAAATTCAAAAACAATAATTTAGTGTGAAACATACAAACATTAAAAAGTAATAAAAACTGACAAATTTGTAGCTCCAGATTTTTTTAAATGAGACTTCACACCCATTCCGTTTTAACGGAAGGGACAGTTTGCACAAATTTTTAGATTTAATTTTTAGTTTTGTTTGCAACCTACAATTAGAGCCATATTTGTAAAATTTGAAATAAGAGCAGGAAAAAAAAATAAAAAATGATGACGGACGGGACACGAAATTAAAATACCTCACATTTTTATGGTGTCTGATTTTTTTAAATCAAAAAACTGCTAAGTGTGGACAGTAAATTCGAAAACAATAATTCAGTGTGAAACATACAAAGGTTAAAAAATAATAACTGACAAAATAGTTGCTCCTGATTTTTTAAAATATGACTTCAAACCCATTCCGTTTTAACGGACGGGACAGTTTGCACAAATTTTTAGATTTTATTTTCAGTTTTGTTTGCAACCTACAATTAGAGCCATATTTGTAAAATTTGAAATAAGAGCAGGAAAAAAGAGATAAAAATTGATGACGGACGGGACACAAAATTAAAAAACCTCACATTTTTATCGTGTTTTTTCCTTTTCTTTTTCTTGTTCATTTTTTACTAAATTTCATAAATTAATTACGTTTTTGGCTATTTAATTAAGCTTGCAAAATGCTTCAAAACGTTGAAAAAAAGCAAGAATAAGACTGTTTTCGACTTACTTTAGCGATTTTTTGGCTTGATTGTGACAAAATTGCGTAATGTATTAAACTTATGGATTTACATTTCATAAAAATGTAATTGTTTTAATTAAGAATTATCATTAATAAACGAAATGAGAACATGATAAGGAATTTTAAGAAGTGAGACGTCACTACATAACTTATTTATTTATTTGCAACAAACTCATTTAAAAGCAACTCGTTGATTTCTCTTTTAACAATAATTATTTACTACTAGAAAGATTTATCGTAAACTTGGGATTACCAGGTTTGTAAGTATACTTAGTTTATTAAAAAAGTGATGATTAATTTGGAATTCTTTATGAGATGTCTTATTAATTTTTATTACGCATCAGATACACAAACTACAGTCTGCACGCTTGATGATATTGTTTCCCAGTTATTGTAAACATCACTTTTAAAACGTAAATACTTCGTTATCAGTACTCATTTATAATGGTGTTCTAAATTAAAAGAAATATACAGGATATCTTATTTATTTTACCCGCATCCCTGTTTTTCTAAATGGAACACCCCAACCTCAAAATTTTTTTCATGGCTTACTTACCTAATTTCTGACAAAATAGTTTTTGAGCTAAAAACTTCAAGAGATTTTGCCAAACTACATTAAAAAACAAAAATTTCAGCAAAAATAAGCAAAAAATCGCTGAATTAAACGGAAAATAGTGCATTTATCGAATATTAAAGCAATTTTTCAGGTTTAAACCTCACTTTTTTTCAGTAGCTTTTAATAAATTTATTCAAACAATCACTAATTTATGTCCTAATACATTTTTAAGCCGAAATTTATGCCATAAAGTAAACAATAAAATCGTGAATAATAATAGTTGCATTTTTTCCTAAATTTTGTTAAAATAATTAAATGATGTCCAAAATGATATTTCATTTTAGAGCATCAGTTTTAACAAATTTTTAGGCAAAAATGCAAAATTTCGTAAAATATAAACAAAAAAAATGTGAATTTCATTGAAGACGATGGAATTTTTGTTTTTCAAAATTTTATCAAAAAAAAGCCAACAAATAACAAACTTTTGTCGAAAATATCCTAATTTTTGTATAATTGTCTAAATAAATACTAAGGTAGGTCTACAATAATAGTTTTAGCAAGGTTTTTACAAAATTTAATATAAAATAAATAACCAAAAAAATCGTTGAACTGCTGCATACAACATCAAATTATTAATCAATATTTCGCTAATTTTTGTCAAAAATAAGCCAAAAAATCTTCCAGCAGGGTTAAATAATATGGTTTGTTGTGTTAATTAACTAACGCTTAAATAAAACGATTCCTACATTAAAAAATTGCTAAAATTTTTAACTAATAATTTAAAAAATAACTCCATAACCAGATTTGACCTAAAACGCACACACTCGTAATTACAGTTATTTGCAGCTATTCTTATTAATACATAATATTATATTAGCATTGCTATATTTATTACTATCAATAATAATATTCAGCTGCGGAAATTAATGCATTGGCGTCAATTTATTCAACTTGTGATTGTCTTGGGACTCAGCTTTCAATGTCGTTTCGCTTCAAGAAAGAGGTTAAATTAAAAACCATCAAGCCGTTCGGTGTAAAAAATATCGGAAAATTTCTATACCTACGAGTACATTAACACAAAAATATTTTTTTGCAAGCAAAATTACATCATTTTCTTGCAAGAAAATTGATTGCATTCGTTATAAACGTAACCTATCGGAGAAAGTCGTACCTTGACGTCAATTCGGTGTGATATCAACGAATTGCAAAAATTGATTTGCGTCAAATGCGAAATTCTGTTATCCAATGGCCGAATTAATTTTCAGTTTTAATTTTAATTCTGGGACCATGTGTTTATAAAAACACGTGTAAATTAAAATTATTTAAACCCATCTCTAAAGGCCGAACTTGTCCAACCGTTTCGAGAATTTTTGTCAATTTGCATTTATTAATAATTGGGTTATTAACACAATTAATTTAACGTGTTTACGTAATTATCAAAAAACACCGAACTTGAAGAACTACATTTATGCAGTTTTTACAAATACGGTTGTGTGCGTATTGTACATAATATTACAATTTTATTTATTAAAATGCTAAAAATAGCCTAATCTGCAGACCTTTATGTCATTCGGTCGAACAAATCGAGTGGCCTCTTCTGTCAACTTGTCATAATAATATATACGACAGTATTATACAATAATAATTATTTTAAACACGCATACTTCTTCAATAAATATTTTCATTTTTAATTTTTTTCAATAAGGATGCAGAAAATTTAACAACAGTCAATAATAACTCATACTGTTTAAAGCACGAACGAGCAGCAGTGAGACTAAAATAACATAAATTATTACCATTGCCAATGAAAAAAAAATTAATACAAACGTAGCGGAAATGAAACAACCCATAAAAATTCACCCCATTTATTAGTAATTTAAATTTTGCACATTGTACTCTAAAATTATGTTTTATCGTTAAATACAGGAAGTAAATCAGCTGTAAAAATAGCTACGTTTAATAATTGTGTGATCAAACATTGCGTGTTGACGTTTTGCAGTAATTGTATTATCGGAGTAGGTCAAGGATGGAAATTACTGTTTCAGGAGTAACACAAAAAACATGCCATATTAAAACCAAAAAAAAAACCTAATTAAATTAATTATTTGTTATAAATATTTAAAATCTTATTAGAATGTAGAAAACAGTTTTTGAAACTGGATTTCTTACATTTTTATTAACTCCTACGAACAGGTACAAAAAAATATTTTGTTAAATAATAAATGTCAGAAACACTAGGTGTATTGAAAATACCTTGACATAATACTGATATGACGAGATAAGAGGCGCTTTTGCAACGAATTTCTGTGCAATTGCAACAAACCGACAGTTAGTTAATTTTTTTCAAATGTATGTAACATGAGATCGAAAATATACTCAGTTAGAGCAAGCCTTGAAAGTGAAGTGTAACTTTAACCACATCAAATGCTGTCTAAAGCCAACATAAGACTAAATAAACGCTAAAATATGGATAAAGTTCTGCAGACACAGCTTGCTCTAACTGAGTATATTTTCGATCTCATGTTATAATGCAGAGCGAAAAAACAAAGATTATCTAAAGCTAGATATTTATTTGGATAAGTATTTTTTTATTTATAATAAAATGGGCGCAAATATTTAGTTTTTTTTTTTGGAAGTCGAAATTTTTTTTGTTTTCTGCAAAAACAGAAATTTTTGCGGTTGATTAGCCAGTGTTAAAAAATGACAAAAAAATATTTTAAGAAAACGTAAAGGCACCAATAAGTACCTAACTCAGTCAAAGGCACTTTTGATAAAAATTTTACGAAAGATTTTCCAAAATAAAACATTTTGAGAAAACTTAAATACTGCTCTAAAAAGTACCTAAATATCGGCTGACTATTTTCTACAGTCAAAGGCATTTTTGACAAACTTTGTTTTCTGCAAAAACCGCTGATAATTTGGTTAAAAATAAGCCAATAATGTATAATATTTTGAGAATACAAAAAAAATAATTAAGACTCTAAGAATTACGTAACTGTTGACTGGCTATTTTAACAGCCAAAGGCACCTTTGATAAGCTTAGTTTTCTACAAAAATCAAAAAGATTTACCAATTTCAAAAAATGCCAAAAAAGAAATATTTTGCGAAAACGTAAAGGCAATAAGAAGTATCTAATTGTTGGTTGACGGCACTTTTGATAAACTTAGTTCTTTGTAAAAATCAACAAAATTTTGCGGAAGATTCGCCATTGCCAAAATAAAATGATAAAAAAAATTAAAATTTGAGAAAACGTAAAGGCTCTAAGAAGTACCAAATTGTCGGTTATCTACTTTTGTCACTTTTGATAAATTTTTTGATAAATGCCAACATATTTTGAGTAAACGAAAGAAAAGAAAAAAAGCATAGAAAAAAGAAAAGAAAAAAAAAGAAAAAGAAAAGAAAAAAAGAAAAGAAAAAAAAAGAAAAAAAAAAGAAAAAAAAAGAAAAAATCGTTATGGCACTGAAACGTACCCAATTGTCGGCTGATTATTTTCTATAATCAAAGGCACTTTTAATAAACTTAATAAATCTGATAAATTTTACAAATAATTGGCTTAAAAACTAAATATTTTAAGAATAAAATCATGAAGGCATCAAATAGTAATTGTCTATTAACTGTCTTTAACAGTAAAAGGTCCTTTTGAACCTTATTTTCAGCAAAAATAAAAAAAATAACTTTAAAATGATAAAAATACGTAAAAAGTCCACAAAAATCATTTTGAAAAAATATAAAAATTGGTTAAGGTCCTAAAAAGTGATTGTCTCTTCCCTACATATTGCATTTAAACTTCACTTAAATAAGCATTTTTTACGAAAAAAACAGATAAATTTTACGGATAATTCGCAAAAAAAAATCCAAAATAATTAGAAAAAACGAAAAAATTAATTAAGGGCCTAAACATCGATTGTCGCTTTTTTACAATCGAAGGTCCTTTTGAGAAACTTTGTCCAAATCAAAATATACAAGTTTTAAATAAAAAAAAACACCAAAAAATTTTTTGCAATAAGAACCAATAACTCCAGTGTCCCTTAACTTGTTGTGTTGTATAAATAATTTATTTCACAAAAATTAATTGAACTTTAGTTACAGTTATAATAATAAAGCCTAAGGTCCAAGGCAGGGTGGTTATTACGCTACTTTATAGATCTGTAATAGGTTTCTTATGCAGAACTAAACAAAACAAAAACTTATATTTTATGTGACAAAACAAATTAATTCTAACATATCTACTTTCTTTAATAAACAATCATGTTTATTTGAAATAAAACGGAAGGATGTGGTTTACCAAATATAAGTATGGAATTATTTTGCTATTCCCTGTAAATACAAAGTGTTCAAAAATGCTTGTTCACCAAATCATTTATAAAATTTGAACGTAATGTGCCGCTTAATTTAAATTGTGAATACTGTCAAAGTGACAGATCCGAAGTTTGGATTCCATAGTCGACTTGATGGACAATCATTTTTGAACACATTGTATTTAGAATCAAAAATGTACCACTTCAGCTATCAACTTTAAAATAACGATTTATTTAGTGTTTTCCACCCTACAGTGGCACACAAACACAAAAATACCAGAACCGGTAATAATTATCTACAATTTAACGAGTAATAGATGACATGGCTAAAACATAACGACCCCGTTATTACAATTTCGGCGAAACCTCTGCTGTAATTTCCACTGGTTTATCTCTTCCGCCGCCAACTTTCGGGAATCCATTGTTTCGTCATCGGGCTTTTTCCAATATAAATAAGACCTGAGCGCGATTTCAGCTTTGGAGTATTGTGATGGAGTGGCTTTCCGAGTAGGTGGGAGTCCGGCATTCACTACTATTTCAAAACCGGACTCCTGAAGACCTGTTGCAGTTCAGCAGGTGAACCGTTGGCGAATTTGCTGGAGTTAGTGCGGTTGTTGAAAAAAAAAGACAGTTCAAGTGAGTGCTGGAGTGCCTTAACACGTAAGTAGTGAAAATTTTCGCAAACTCAAAAATCCTTGAACTCGGAACTGTTGCTTGGCATTGACGGCGGCAACCGGGAGAAATATCCAATTCTTCGGTTGAATTGCCAATTGACCTTGACATTGATAATGGAAACGGAACGAATTGAACTTAAGTAATTTGCGTTACACTTCACTTAGCCGATTTCGGAAACAAAATAGACGATGCAGATTTTATCACGGCCTTGAAAGGTTTTTTACAATGTGGGGCTTTCTCTTTGTGGTAGTGCATTTCTTGGGGAAAATTACCACCGTGAACAAAGACCTCGACATTCGTTCAACGTAATTTGATAATTTTTGTCTTACGTCTCAGCGCAGACATCTTGTGCTGTGCTTGACTGGTTGGTGATTTTTCTCAATAAGAGAAGTTCTGAGAGGAAAAAAATATTATACATTCAATAAATAAATATTTATTTGCGTTTGTTTTCACTGAAAATCTCACGCAATTTTCCTTCAATAATTATTAAAGAATTAATATTAATGAAAAACGATTAATTAGTCCGGCATGAAACTTGGTTTATTTCTATAATAAGCTTTTTTATTTCACTTATTTAGTCGTAAGTTTAGCTAATTACTTTGTGTTTTGTTTAAACCTTCTGTCGACACTTTTTAACACACTTTGTCTACACAGAGCTTTGTTGTTAAATATTTACAAGCATTTACAATTGTTTCATTATTGTCACTGAAATTTTTATTCCACATTTCAAAATATAATGTTTTTAAAAATGTTCTAATTTGTAATTAAGTTTATTTTTCCATTTTTTACATACCTATATATTATATATATATATTATCTATATATTATATATTATTATATATTATATATTATATATTATATATTATATATTATATATTATATATTATATATTATATATTATATATTATATATTATATATTGAAATAAGGTTTAAATAAAGGCCAAGATGTTTTTCTTAATATCATTAGCTTGAGAATGTTTGTAATTATTTCGTTTAGCATTTAGTCCAATTTTAGGATCACTTATTTTATTTTTTCAGCAAAAATAAAAAATCAAAATTTTTTTATTTGGTTAAAGGCATGAACAACTTTCAAATGAATGACGAATTGGATTAATACTTTTCATTGCAAAGTGAATGTATACGAACGATAGAGTTAGTAATGGAATAATTGCACTCTAATAAAAATCCAACAGTAAAATGTTTTTTCTTTGCTGTAAACTTTTTGAGTAATAAAGCGATGAATAACAACAAAGGTAGGAATAGGAGTTGGGAATATAAAAGGAAGAAAAAATTAAATGTAATAATAATAATAATTATAATAATAATAATAATAATAATAATAATAATAATAATAATAATAATAATAATAATAATAATAACAGTTTCCAGTTTTATAAAACAATTTGCTTCTTTGTTCATTTTTTGATTTTCAAGATGAAAAAAAGTAAAGCAGAGAAGAAAGAAAGAAAGAAATACTTGCGTATGAATGCAAAACAGGTTGATGTAAGAGTAAAAATTGATACAAAATACAAAAAAAAACCAATTTCACATTTTTTATGCTCTACTTTGGATTTAAAATATGTTGTTTTATTCTGAAATAGTGCAACAGTGGTTCTCAAACTCTGCAATATTATAAAACTCTTTCCGTATTCAGCTTAAAATATATATAAGGATCAAAATTTTCCAAAAATCGATTTCTAGAAATAAAAGAAAGCTAATACAAAAAAATTCTTTTATCTTCAAACTCTACAAATTTATTCATATACTTCCTTATATTATCTTAAGTGACAATCTACGTGTACGAAATTTTATGACAAAGACTATGATTAAAAAACAGAATATCGAGTTTTTCACTGGTTTTTTTGCTTTAATTTATTTTTTTTATTTTTTTTACTCAACAGAAAAATCCAGTATAAGTGTACAATTAAAAACAGTAAGCAAAAATCTCGGTTGCAATTGTTAAAAACTAAAAATGACGTCATAAATGGTATGAAAATGTAGATTTACAAAAATAAAATAGACTATTTTTTGAAATGTGATCAACCACAAAAATGTGAATTTTATGTGTTAAACTCACTCTGTATATTCTTCAGTGAAACGATAAAATCTACGGTATTCTAGATAAAAAAGTTCGATGACAACGAAAATAATTATTATGAACTTTTATTAAATAATTTAAACAATTCGAATAACTAACCAATTTTTAATCAAATTTCAACTTACTGAAACACCCGGTATAAAAAAAATTGACCAATTGTTCATATCGACACTTATGAATGTTTTTGTCTAAAAAAGAATATAATATTTATGGGTGCCATTAATATCAAATATTGTCATACGGACGGGACACACAAATTTTTCATTATAAGAACTAAGTACCAGCCAAATTGTTTGCAACCTACAATTGCAGCCACATTTTTAAAATTAATTTGAAACACGAGCAGAAAAAAGAAACACAAATTGATGACGGACGGGACATATACATTTTTATCGTTGACACTCGTTATAAAATTCGGTTGATTTAGAAGGTACTAACTCCAAAAACTATTTATTTACATTTTGTTTACACATGACGGACGGGACAAAAAATCTTGTGTGTGAAAATAGCTCTAAAACATTGATTCAGACATTATTAAAGACTTTAACAATATTAAAAACGTTTTATGTTTGTAATGACGGACTGGACAGCTAAAGTTATAAACATAAAAAAGTAATATTACTAAAAAAAATTTCGTTTTTTTGCAATTCGCCCGAAATTTCACTTTCTTAACTCATTTTTAAAAAGCGACAATTTTTAAATAATAATTACAGTAAAACCTCTCTACAACGGACACCCATGGGAATCTCAAATTGTCTATTTTTATCGTTGACAGTCGTTATAAAATTCGGTTAATTTAGAAGGCACTAACCCCAACAACGATTTATTTAATTTTTGTTTACACATGACGGACGGGACAAAAAATCTTGTGTGTGAAAATAGCTCCAAAACATTGATTCAGACAGGTTTTATTTATCAAAGACTTTAACAATATTAAAAACGTTTTATGTTTGTAATGACGGACGGAACAGCTGAAGTTATAAACATAAAAAAGTAATATTACTAAAAAAAATTTCGGTTTTTTGAAATTCGCCCGAAATTTCACTTTCTTAACTCATTTTTAAAAAGCGACAATTTTTAAATAATAATTACAGTAAAACCTCTCTTCAACGGACACCCATGGGAATCTCAAATTGTCCATTTTTATCGTTGACAGTCGTTATAAAATTCGGTTAATTTAGAAGGCACTAACCCCAACAACGATTTATTTAATTTTTGTTTACACATGACGGACGGGACAAAAAATCTTGTGTGTGAAAATAGCTCCAAAACATTGATTCAGACAGGTTTTATTTATCAAAGACTTTAACAATATTAAAAACGTTTTATATTTGTAATGACGGACGGGACAGCTAAAGTTATAAACATAAAAAAAAATTCGTTTTTTTGCAATTCTTAACTCATTTTTATAAAGCGACAATTTTTAAATAATAATTCCAGTAAAACCTCTCTACAACGGACACCCATAAGAATCTCAAATTGTCCGTTGTGGAGAGATGTCCGTTGTTCGGAATAAAATTTCGGAGAAAAAATTTAGATTCGTGTTTTTTCAGTTCTAGCCCAAGATGTTGCCCTTCTTCGAGAAGCTCAGCTTCCTGTACCAGCCCTACGTCCTGGCCATTGTCTCCATCGGCTATGTCCTGGGCGAGCTGGGCCACTACCTAATCGGCGTCACCTCCAAAGCCATCGCCATGGACCTCCACTTCGGCGACATCGCCTGCCAGTTCAACAGCACCGAGTTCTCCCTCGCCGACCTCCCAGCCACCTGCGACACCGCCAACAGTTCCGAGATCTGCCTCTCCTTCAACATCAACGGAACTCCTTACTGCGAATGGAACTACAACGGTCTCGGCATCGACTACCAAATCCTAGCCGGGCCCACCTTCATGGTCGTCTTCACCGTCGTGGGCGTCATCCTCGGCATAGCTGCCGACAAGTACAACCGGGTGCGCATTCTGGCCATTTGTACCATCATTTTCTCCATCGCCATTATCCTCTGTGGGGGCGTGACGGAGTTCTGGCAGCTGGTGCTGCTGAGGATGATCATGGCGGCTGGGGAGTCGGGGTGCAACCCCCTGGCCACGGGCCTGCTCTCGGACATCTTCCCCGAGAAGCAGCGCGCGCTGGCCATGTCCATCTTCAACTGGGGGATTTATGGGGGCTACGGGATCGCCTTCCCCGTGGGGCGCTATGTGCCCCCGCTGAACGCCTGGGGCTTGGGCTGGAGAGTCACCTATTACGGGACTGGGATTGTGGCGCTGATCGTGGGGCTGCTCACCTGGTTCACGCTGAAGGAACCCCCAAGACAGTCGATCGGGGAAGACGCAGAGCATGATCCCAATGCCAAGAAAATCACCATTTGGACGATTATTCTCGACCCGAGGATCATTATGCTGTGTTTGGCGGCGAGTCTGAGGCACTGTGGGGGCATGTGTTTCGCTTACAACTGCGATCTGTATTACCAGCAGTACTTCCCCGAGTATGATCTGGGGTGGTGGCTGTTTGCTGTCACTATCATTGTTGGGAGTATTGGAGTGGTGGTTGGGGGAATCGTCTCAGATGTTTTCGTTGCCAAAATGGGGATAAGGTCGAGAGTTATGGTACTTGCCATCAGTCAGATTATTGCCACACCGGGAGCCTTCGGCAGTGTTTATTTCAATCCCACGTGGGCGATGATTTTCTTAGGACTGTCGTACTTTTTCGGTGAGTTTCGAACAAAATAATAACACTAGTTTATATTTTTTTACCAAGAAATAATTTATATTGATTTTGTTTTCACCTTTGTCTAGTTTTTTTAACATATATTCACTAAAAGTTTTGAAAATTTGTTCTGGTGTCCAGATTAAGTCCAAATAGCTTTGGTTTTGTTTGTGGTACTAATAAAATATTCCTCTTACACAAGGATTTTTGGGATAAAATAAGTGTCATTTTTGATCTAATTTTATGATTTATTAGCTTATTTTCTAAGATATTTTGCGCAATAACTGAGTTTTTGCGGAATAAACACTTAGAAAAGATAATTTTTTGGTAATTTTCGACTAAATTTGGTAATTTTTCCGTTCTGGTTTAATAAAAATAGGAATAAAAACTTGATTTTTGGTCTAAATCGTGTTTAAATCCTCAGAACTTGCAAAAATAATGTAATTTTTTACAATTCTGTGATTTATTAGCTTATTTTTTAAGAAATTTTGGGCAATAATTGAGTTTTTGCTGAATAAACGCTTAGAAAAGGTAAATTTTTGGTCAATTTCGACCAAATTTGGTAATTTTTCCGTTCTAGTTTAATAAAAACAGTGAAAAAAATTTGATTTTTGGTCTAAAAACTCGTTTAAATCCTCAGAACTTGCAAGAATAATGACATTTTTTGACATAATTCTGTGGATTATTGGCATTTTTTTTTTTAAATTTGCGCAATAATTGAATTTTTGCGAAATAACTGCTTAAAAAAGGTAATTTTTTGGTAATTTTTAAGCAAATTTTGTGATTTTCTCGTTCTAGTTTAAGAAAAACAGACAGAAAAACTTGATTTTTGGTCTAAAAACGTGTTAAAATCCTCAGAACTTGCAAAAATAATGTAATTTTTGACATAATTCTGTGATTTGTTAGCTCATTTTTTAAGAAATTTTACGCAATAATTGAGTTTTTGCTGAATAAACGCTTAGAAAAGGTAAATTTTTGGTCAATTTCGACCAAATTTGGTAATTTTTCCGTTCTAGTTTAATAAAAACAGTGAAAAAACTTGATTTTTGGTCTAAAAACTTATTTAAATCCTCAGAATTTGCAAGAATAATGACATTTTTTGACATAATTCTGTAGTTTATTGTAATTTTTTTAAAGAAATTTTGCGCAATAATTGAGTTTTTGCGAAATAACTGCTTAGAAAAGGTAAATTTTTGGTAATTTTCAACCAAATTTTGTGATTTTCTCGTTCTAGTTTAAGAAAAACAGACAGAAAAACTTGATTTTTGGTCTAAAAAACGTGTTTAAATTCTCAGAACTTGCAAAAATAATGTATTTTTTTACATAATTCTGTGATTTGTTAGCTTATTTTTTAAGAAATTTTAGGTAATAATTGAGTTTTTGCTGAATAAACGCTTAGAAAACGTAAATTTTTTGACATTTTCGACGAAATTTGATGATTGTTACGTTCTGGTTTAATAAAAACAGAAAGAAAAACTTGAATTTTGGTCAAAAAACTTGTTTAAATCCTCAGAAGTTTAAAAAATAATGACATTTTTTGACATAATTCTGTGATTTATTGGCATTTTTTTAAAGAAATTTTACGCAATAATTGAGTTTTTGCTGAATAAACGCTTAGAAAAGATAAATTTTTGGTAATTTTCAACGAAATTTTGTGATTTTCTCGTTCTAGTTTAAGAAAAACAGAAAGAAAAACTTGATTTTTGGTCAAAAAACGTCTTTAAATGCTCAGAACTTGCAAAAATAATGTTATTTTTGACATAATTCTGTGATTTATTGGTTTACTTTTTAGAAATTTTGCGCAATAATTGAATTTCTACTGAATAAACGCTTAGAAAAGACAAATTTTTGGTCATTTTCAACCAAGTTTGGTAAGGTTTCTTAATAGTTTAATAAAAACCGGGAAAAAAACTAGATTTTTGGTCTAAAAACATGTTTAAATTCTCAGAACAGTCGTCGTTATAATTATTTTCATATTTATTTATTTCACTTATTTCATTATCTGAATGCTTTTGCAACGTTTTGCGAGTCAAATTTGAGAGGGTTCCTGTCAACAACCCGAACTAACTGAAATTTTGCATGCTTACGTAATCTTCATGATATTACAATATTTACTTAAACTAATAATTAATAAACAATTATACTATAATAGTATGAAAAATTGAGACCACTGGGAGTATTTTTTCTAACTGAAAAGGAAAAAAACAGTGTATTTGAATAAAGATTTTGAAATTTTCAGCCGAAATGTGGTTCGGCATCCTTTTCGCAATTCTGGTCGAGATCGTGCCTCTGCACGTGCGCTCCACCACTGTTGGTGTCTTCCTCTTCGTCATGAACAACATTGGGGGCAACTTACCCATCGTTGTAGAACCAGTCTCCAAAGCCATTGGCTACAGAGAAAGTCTCTACATTTTCTACGCCGGTTTTTACGGAATAAGTAAGTAAAAAACACAAAAATAAAAAAACACAAATTAATGACTAAATTGCCAGGTTCTATTATGTTCCTTCTGACCATCTTCATAATGGATGGTCCCAAACCCCAACCCGAGACAACTGCTCCCAAAGACGCAGGTCATGACAATAACATTTTTACGACGGCTGATGAAACAAACCTACCGACAATCACATCAATGGTTGCCAACACTAAAGATAATACTCAAGAAACGAGCCGACTTTGAAGGGATTACCGACTGAGTAAGGACGGGATAAAGCTAAGGCCGGGTTTAGGCCACTGAGCTCTCTAAGACAGAAAGCTATTAATTATTAAGTATTATTAGATTACGATTATGATTTGTGTTTTATAAACACATGAGGGACGTACAAAGATTGTTAAGCGTTGTATTTTGTTGCATGAATTTAAATAAATAGAACAAACACTTTTTTCTTTTTATATTTATCTTCCTTTACCTATATATATATATATATATATATATATATATATATATATATATATATATACATATATTCAGGGAGGGGATTAATAAACACCAAAATGCAAAAAATATTTTATATATTTATTATATATTATATATATAAATATTATTTATATATATAATATATTATATATTATATATATATATATATATATATATATATATATTGGTCTAAAAACGTGTTTAAATCCTCAGAACTTGCAAAAATAATGTAATTTTTTACAATTCTGTGATTTATTAGCTTATTTTTTAAGAAATTTTGGGCAATAATTGAGTTTTTGCTGAATAAACACTTAGAAAAAATAAATTTTTGGTCAATTTCGACCAAATTTGGTAATTTTTCCGTTCTAGTTTAATAAAAACAGTGAAAAAACTTGATTTTTGGTCTAAAAACTCGTTTGAATCCTCAGAACTTGCAAGAATAATGACATTTTTTGACATAATTCTGTGGATTATTGGCATTTTTTTAAAGAAATTTTGCGCAATAATTGAATTTTTGCGAAATAACTGCTTAGAAAAGATAAATTTTTGGTAATTTTCGACTAAATTTGGAAATTTTTCCGTTCTGGTTTAATAAAAATAGTAATAAAAACTTGATTTTTGGTCCAAAAACTTGTTTAAATCCTCAGAACTCGCAAAAATAATGACATTTTTTGACATAATTCTGTGGTTTATTGGCATTTTTTTAAAGAAATTTTGCGCAATAATTAAGTTTTTGCGAAATAACTGCTTAAAAAAGGTAATTTTTTGGTAATTTTTCACCAAATTTTGTGATTTTCTTGTTCTAGTTTAAGAAAAACAGACAGAAAAACTTGATTTTTGGTCTAAAAACGTGTTTAAATCCTCAGAACTTGCAAAAATAATGTAATTTTTGACATAATTCTGTGATTTGTTAGCTCATTTTTTAAGAAATTTTACGCAATAATTGAGTTTTTGCTGAATAAACGCTTAGAAAAGGTAAATTTTTGGTCAATTTCGACCAAACTTGGTAATTTTTCCGTTCTAGTTTAATAAAAACAGTGAAAAAACCTGATTTTTGGTCCAAAAACTTGTTTAAATCCTCAGAACTCGCAAAAATAATGTCATTTTTGACATAATTCTGTGATATATTGGCATTTTTTTAAAGAAATTTTGCACAATAATTGAGTTTTTGCGAAATAACTGCTTAAAAAAGGTAATTTTTTGGTAATTTTTCACCAAATTTTGTGATTTTCTCGTTCTAGTTTAAGAAAAACAGACAGAAAAACTTGATTTTTGGTCTAAAAACGTGTTAAAATACTCAGAACTTGCAAAAATAATGTAATTTTTGACATAATTCTGTGATTTGTTAGCTCATTTTTTAAGAAATTTTGCGCAATAATTAAGTTTTTGCGAAATAACTGCTTAAAAAAGGTAATTTTTTGGTAATTTTTCACCAAATTTTGTGATTTTCTTGTTCTAGTTTAAGAAAAACAGACAGAAAAACTTGATTTTTGGTCTAAAAACGTGTTTAAATCCTCAGAACTTGCAAAAATAATGTAATTTTTGACATAATTCTGTGATTTGTTAGCTCATTTTTTAAGAAATTTTACGCAATAATTGAGTTTTTGCTGAATAAACGCTTAGAAAAGGTAAATTTTTGGTCAATTTCGACCAAACTTGGTAATTTTTCCGTTCTAGTTTAATAAAAACAGTGAAAAAACCTGATTTTTGGTCCAAAAACTTGTTTAAATCCTCAGAACTCGCAAAAATAATGTCATTTTTGACATAATTCTGTGATATATTGGCATTTTTTTAAAGAAATTTTGCACAATAATTGAGTTTTTGCGAAATAACTGCTTAAAAAAGGTAATTTTTTGGTAATTTTTTACCAAATTTTGTGATTTTCTCGTTCTAGTTTAAGAAAAACAGACAGAAAAACTTGATTTTTGGTCTAAAAACGTGTTAAAATACTCAGAACTTGCAAAAATAATGTAATTTTTGACATAATTCTGTGATTTGTTAGCTCATTTTTTAAGAAATTTTGCGCAATAATTAAGTTTTTGCGAAATAACTGCTTAAAAAAGGTAATTTTTTGGTAATTTTTCACCAAATTTTGTGATTTTCTTGTTCTAGTTTAAGAAAAACAGACAGAAAAACTTGATTTTTGGTCTAAAAACGTGTTTAAATCCTCAGAACTTGCAAAAATAATGTAATTTTTGACATAATTCTGTGATTTGTTAGCTCATTTTTTAAGAAATTTTACGCAATAATTGAGTTTTTGCTGAATAAACGCTTAGAAAAGGTAAATTTTTGGTCAATTTCGACCAAACTTGGTAATTTTTCCGTTCTAGTTTAATAAAAACAGTGAAAAAACCTGATTTTGGTCCAAAAACTTGTTTAAATCCTCAGAACTCGCAAAAATAATGTCATTTTTGACATAATTCTGTGATATATTGGCATTTTTTTAAAGAAATTTTGCGCAATAATTGAGTTTTTGCGAAATAACTGCTTAAAAAAGGTAATTTTTTGGTAATTTTTAACCAAATTTTGTGATTTTCTCGTTCTAGTTTAAGAAAAACAGACAGAAAAACTTGATTTTTGGTCTAAAAACGTGTTAAAATCCTCAGAACTTGCAAAAATAATGTAATTTTTGACATAATTCTGTGATTTGTTAGCTCATTTTTTAAGAAATTTTACGCAATAATTGAGTTTTTACTGAATAAACACTTAGAAAAGGTAAATTTTTGGTCAATTTCGACCAAATTTGGTAATTTTTCCGTTCTAGTTTAATAAAAACAGTGAAAAAACTTGATTTTTGGTCTAAAAACTTATTTAAATCCTCAGAATTTGCAAGAATAATGACATTTTTTGACATAATTCTGTAGTTTATTGGCATTTTTTTAAAGAAATTATATATATATATATATATATATATATATATATATATATATATATATATATATATATATATATATATATATATATATTCAGGGAGGGGATTAATAAACACCAAAATGCAAAAAAAATTTAATCCGTATTTAATATTTAACAACAGATAGAAAATACAACTATTCCGAATAATCCAAATCATCCTTATCATCGTAATCAGGATCTTCCTCCACTTCTTCTTCCTTAACTCGTTTAACTTCCTGTTTGGCTGATTTTTGATGGAACACAAAGGAAATGTATTTGGACAAATCCCATATTTGTTTAAGAACCTACAAAAACCCAACCATTCCAACACGTTCAAGGGCACTTTGATTAAAAATTTACCATATCTGCCAGCCCTTTTTTGTCCCAACAATGGTACCAATCTTGCAAATCCGACGTACAATCAGCCTCATCGGACGGATTTTTCGTTTGTATTTTACCTAAACACCGTTTACATTTGAGTTTTTCGTGTGTGTCCGAGTCCGTTTGTTCCAATTTAAACAAATCACGCAATTCGGCGACGCTAAAGTGTCGCGCCGTTTCCTCATTATTGTCAACGACAGTCGAACTCAGGGCTTTTTTATGAGCTTGTCTCTGGAAAATTTTTTCCTCAATTGTCCCCGCCTGCAAGGAACAGGAACACTCTTTGTAAAAAACAAACCTAATTTCTTTTTAGTAATTTGTGTATTTTAGGTAAAAATGCAAAAATAATTCTAAAAATTAACTACAAGTCTCAAAAGATAAAGTAAACAATTGTCCGAAGTAAGCCGTTTTCATTCAAACTGTAACATTAATTGTATTTTTTTTTCAGTTTGATTTATAAAAGATTTCACGTTTCGAAGCAAATAATCGTCGGAAACAAGCTGATTTTATCTAAATCGTCACGTAAATTATCTAAAATAGTAATCATTATAATAATAACAATAAAAATAAAAACACATTTCGGGTAAAGTTAGTAGTTTTTGGACAACTTTCATAAAATTTGTTCATTTCTAAGCAAAACTTTGTCAGAATTTAATTATTTCCTTTTAAGCCAATGCTTAGGTCGTTTTTCTGAGCACGAATAAAGTTTTTTTTGTATGTTCGGTAAGTGTTTTTTTGTTTTGAAGCAAAGGATCCTTGTTTCCGCCTAGAAAACGCCATTTTCTTGTTTTAAGGCAAGAAGATGTTCAAAATTAACTACTTTCTTAAAATCTGGTACATAATAATTTTGATTTCACTTTGGGAATTAGATCTTTAGATCCTTTATATCTTCAAGATCTTTCTCCTGGCGTTTTCAAAATTCAAAAAAAAAAATTAGATTTAGGTGACAGTTGTTTTTATAGTTTTAAAAAAAGATATTAGGTCTGAAAATAGTACAGTACAAGGTGTTTCCCGTAATTTTACGTGATAAAATGTAACGAATAATATATATACTGATACGAATATGATTATAAATTTTGAAAAAATTGGATAATCATCTCTAGTTTGTTCACCCCTTAAAAAATTGCAACGCTTTCAGTTAATTAGTGATTAAGTTAGACATATTAGAATTATATTCATTCTCTCGCTTGATAAAACACATGAAAATTCGTTTGACATCTACTGTCATGGGTAACCAAAAATTAAATAACAAAAAGTACATTTTTTTTAGCTAATGTTTTGTGATTTTTGTATATTTGGGTGCAGGACTCGTAAAACACCCTGTAAATTAAAAACAAATGATACAAATTCATTATTTGTGTTCATTGAGATTGTATATTATCCGTTCACGATTGTTTTAAATTCTCAGCAGGCGTAGATATATTTTTGTTAGGTTGGCCTCAGGTCCTGTCAGGTACTGTCTTTATGACGTTTCTTGTCAAAAATTCGCTGTTGTCAGTTCTACTGCTTATTAATTTAAAATGTCGAAAATAATTTCTGTTGATAAGAAAGCGTGTATCAAAAGATGCTTTGAAGGATGCAAGAAAGACAGACCCGACTTTTTTAACTAATGATAATGAATAGTATAATATAGTATGAATGAATACTATAATATACTATATATATATATATATATATATATATATATATATATTATTTATTTAAAAAACGAAGCAAACTGACAACAGTCCTTGGTTGTCATCAATTATAACCCAAAATTTCATATGACAACTCACAGTACTGCTAAATAAAATGTCAGATTTTCATAGATAGTCCGAATTTAAAACAATCGTGAACGGTGTATAGTTATTATAATACAAGTGAAAAAATACAAGCTTAAAGGTCGAAGGCTGTCGTTATGCAACGAGCGTATGCGAGACACCATAGACACCAAAACATAGCTAAACACCAAAAAATTTTTTTATTGGAACATTTTAATTTAAAATACATAGGAACAGACATAAATTGTATTTTTAGAAAGTGTTCCACTTAACTTCTTAAAAGTTTAAACATTTTTTTAAGAAATAAAAATCCTAATTTTTCTAGGTTTCTCAGTCTCTGTGTGTATAATAATAAGTATAAGTGGAAATTGAATTCTTTAAAACACGCGCGATTTTTCGAGCACGACGGCGTAGCCGGAGTGCTCGAAATAGACCAAGTGTAATTTTCTAACATTTTAAAGTCAACAGTGCTGTACAAAACATTTGTAGATAAAACACTACCACATAAAATTCTCCTTACCGCTAAGAACCTGTAGATATAGCACGGCTTCTGCTGCCCATCCCTCCACACCCTTGCCATAGCCTGATCATCATTCGCCGGATTCCAATCCGGATCAAACATAATCAACCGATTAGCACCAATCAAATTCAAGCCACACCCTCCCGCCTTTGAACTCAACATAAAAATAAACTCCCCCGACTCCGGATCATTAAAATTCGCCACAACTTTAGCCCTCTTCTTAATACTCATAGTTCCGTCAAGACGCACATACCGGTACCCCCTCTTCCGGCACAACTTCTCAAACAGATCCAAAGTCTGCGTATAGTTCGACACCAACACGACTTTATCATTGTAGTTGTTCTTCAAATTGGCTAGGAAACAATCAAGCAACATCAATTTTCCAGACAATTGCGGCATCACATCTTTATCATTATAATTGGGCGGGAGCAAGTGGCGCGATTTTTCGAAACCTTCCCCACCTTCAAGAATCTTATCCATGATCAAATCAGGGTGGTTGCACAACTTTTTCAGCGTTGTGATGCTGGCTAAGGCACTCAGAGAGGCTTTAACTTCAACGTCGTTCAACACGCCCTTGCGCAAACCCTCCGAGTTGATGTAATTCAAGTAGATTTGTTTTTGCAACGGGGTCAGTTGACAAATTACAATCATTTCGAACTTCACCGGGAGATATTTAGTAAGAAGGTTGGAAGTTCGCCTAATTAGGCAACGATTCACCAAATCTGATAATTCCTTAAGCCGTTCAACCGCCTTCTGTCGTTCTGAGTCCGTGGCAGTGGAGTCCTGCCCTCTCAGAATGGGGTTCTCAAACTTTTTCTTAAACTCCTGAGCACTTCCCAACAGCCCTTCATTGACAAAATGCACCAAACTGAAGTACTCTAACAAATCGTTCTGAATCGGCGTCCCGCTCAACAGAACCCTCCGCCTGGCCTTGAGCCCCATCAAGGCTTTATACGTCTGATTCTCGCAGTTTTTCAACCTGTGTCCTTCGTCACACAACACCAATCCAATCTCACTTTTGTGCAAAATCTCGGCATGCATCCGAAACGTCTCGTAGGAAATAATCAACACTGGGATTGCCGTCCGGCCGAAGCCTTGCATAAACTGGGTCAGTTTTTTCCTGGCATCGGGGCCCCCATCCATGATGAGACAGCTCAGCCTGCCTTTGAGCCACTTGTCGATCTCGTTGCTCCAGTTCCGGACCAGGGAGCTGGGGCAGACTATGATCCCCTTGTCGATGGTCGGCTTGCATTCGGGGCCCTGCCGGACCAAGGTCCACAAGAGGGTGATACACTGTAGGGTTTTTCCAAGTCCCATTTCGTCGGCCATTATGCAGCCGAACGAGTTGGGGATTTGGACGCCGGTCACACAGTCGTACATGAATTTGACGCCTTCGCGCTGATGGGGGCGCAGGATGTTGCTCAAGGACGGGTCGACAACGACGTGCACGAGGACAGGGCCGTCGCCTTTCAGTTTTTCGTGCTCGCTTTGCTCGGGGGGCGAGTAGAGGATGAGGGCGTTGGGGGTGTTGGGGTCGTATAAGGGGCGAGGGGCGACGCTGCGACGGAGGCCCAGGGTGCGGGTCGAATTGCAGCCTTGGTAGTTGGGGTCGGGGCATTTAAAGGGGGCGGAAAGTTTTTTTATGAGTTCCTCCTGAAATTTTTTATATTTCAAAAGTCACAAAACTTATAATATAATTATAATATATAATAAATATAATAATATATATACATGTATATAATATAATATATAATTATAAATATAATTATATTGAGGAATGTATAAGTGGATATTGAGGTCTTTGAAGCACGCGCGATTTTTCGAGCACGACGGCGTAGCCGGAGTGCTCGAAATAGAGCAAGAGTTTTAAAGACCAGTTATCCACGAATACTTTACGTTATTTTTTATTTTATTGGTACACTTTGAAATCATTCCATTTTAATAATGAAAATAATGTAAAATTATAAGTATAAATTAATTTATTAAACATTGACTGACTTGTTTGCACAAAAGAAAGGAAAAAAAACAGGAAAAATAATGTGCTGTTTTCTTAATAAATTTTCTGTTGATGAACAGTTTTATAGATGTGAGTTTGACGTCACATCCGCGACGTCATGTGATGTTACGCGAGCGTCGCAGTAGGCGAGAGCGAGACAGTCGGCAACGAACAGTCGCACGGGTCACATCGGGAGGCGACTTGATTTATTTAGAGCGTTACAAAATTATTGGTGCCGTTTAATTTATTTAGTTTGTTACTTGCTGTTGTTGCGTAAAATCTAATTTTTTCGGTTTAAATTTTAAATTCGGTGATCGCGGTAAGTGTGTTAGTGCCAGTGGAATGGACTTAAGAAGGAAATAATTTGAATTAAAAGGTACGCCTGCAGTGATTTATTTTTAGAAAATTAAATCAAATGTGTATTATTTTCAACTAGTAATTTAAAGGCACATCGTTCTAATTTATTATCTTGCTACAAACTGTGGCAAAAGTGCATTTTAATTTTTTAAATGGGACTTTCAGTGAAACATAAATAAAATAAAACGCTCAAATAATTTATTGGCACATTGTACTGATTTTGTCTTTAATTTCAATCGACAAAAGTCGCTTACCGTAACTTTTTTAATGCAAATAAAGCTTTTTTATCGGTTTTGTTTTTTATTTATTTATTATTGCTACAAACAGTAGCCAGCGCAGAAGCCATATGAAGGTAAGTTCATTTTTTTTCTATTTATCCTGTGTGATGTTAAATTTAATAGTTTGAGTGCCATCTATTGTAACCTATTGTGTATTCTTTATTTTGTATAATGTTGATAAAAGCCGCTTATTGTAACTTTCATGCAAATAAAGATTTTTTCATGGTGTTGTTTTTAGTTTCTTTTTAATGTCTTGCTACAAACAGTAGCCAACGCAGAAGCCATATAAAGGTAGGTCCATTTTGTTCAAGTCCAAGTGAAAAAATATTTTTTTGTTGTATTTTTCATTTCACAAACCAATATTCCTTTATTCCCTTCATTTTCTTATAATAATTGTTTACCTCATCCTTAATTCCTTTTTTCCTGGCAAGAAGGCTCTAAACCTCCATGTAGTAGTTCTTGCTGGACCAATTACTTATTAATTTGACTAATTAGAGCAATTCTTAAATATAATAAGTATTGCTCATTGTTTTTAAAACACTTCTTGTATTACTGAAAGCATATGAAATGTAGATTTGTCGAAGATGTGACGTAAAGAACAATTTATTTGATATTTAAAAGCTAAAATCTGAATATCTAGGAAGCCATGTCCACTGTAACAGCGCCCTCTGTTAAGCAAACTTCGAATTCTGAAGTTGTGGTGTCTATTCTTACGTACGTTTTTAGACAAATACGTTTCTTATAATAACTTGTCCTGTTTATCAATGTTTCGATATTTGTCCGATTCTTTAATCTAACCACATTTCAATGAAGGGAATTAGAACAAAGTTAGTTTAAATTTATTCAGGGGCCGTACATGAAAAAATGGATGACTTACATGGTCACTTATGTAAACTTCGGTGTTGTTTAATTGTGATAAAGGTTTTCGTATTTTTGAAGGGTTTTCACTTGATTGATTCCGAGTTCGTTTAGTAGAAAGAATTCCTGGTGAGCTTGCTTGCTCGGAAGAGCCTTGACGTTTTAACTGACTGGGTGCAAAATTGCGCATCTAAAACCCCCATTAATTGATTAAAATTGAATGATAATGGTAAATATTTACTTACCATCTTTCTTTGTTGTTTAAATTCTTAGGTTATGATTATGAAAACACACTTCCCGCGAGAATGAGACGATCGTTCTACCAATCTGAGTTAAAAAAATTCGAAAGTCTCTAAATGATTTAGTTTTATTTTCGCTGTTAGTACATTATTCAAGATAATAACGGAAAAGTAATTTACAACACTAACTATTGATCCATTTTTCGTTGTTGTTTAATTTTTTGGCTAAGGACTAGAGTAAATAACATGCGAAATTTACCGAATATTCTCTACCAACCCTGATTTTGAAAGTCTCTAGCAGTTACTAAATGTCATTTTTGTTTTGGAAAATTATTAATTACTTGTTGATAAACGATAAGTCACAACACTAAATATGGATTTATCAAAAATGCCAAACGATAAAAAACTCTATTTGTGCCGTTGGTACTTCAGAGGTGAGAATTTACCCAAAATATTCCCTAACCTCACCTTGTTTCCTTAGCTGGTTTAGCCCTTTTACCATTCATTTGGACAGTTAACGCAATTTGGTTTTTCCAAGAAGCATTCAGAAAGCCTGAATATGAGGAGCAGAAAGAAATACGCAAATGTGAGTTGTTTTTTTGCATTGTCTCAAAATTTCTGTTTTTCGTGTTTTAGATGTTATTTATTCGGCAATAGGATCGTTAATTTGGCTTGTGCTTATTGTGACTTGGGTAACAATTTTCCAAGTGAACCGAACCAGCTGGGGCGAATTTGCAGACAACATTTCATTTATAATACCCCTAGGGTCCCCATAGAATAAATCAAACACACAAGAGTCGAAATAAAAACCTAGACAAGAGAGTCATGAAAATTGCATGCACGTAAGTTTTGGCTAAATTGTTCAGTTGTTTTCTCAAACCATGGCCTTCTGCGTTGTCTCCATACATCAAGGAGGCTATGTTTCAAACTATTAAAAAATGTAACTATTGTCAGGTTAATAATAATTATTATTAAGTGTATGAATAATTTATTTAGAGCAAATGCGACGTTGACATTTTTATAGTTTTGAAACAGCTAATCACTATTTTGTCCAATGTCATAACTTTGCAACGCACTCTTGACCAGGTTCTTATTAAGACACTATTTATTTCAATTGTCAACTTTAATGGAAGTTCCGTATATTTTTACGACATAAAATTGCAACTATTATATCACAATAAAATTTAATAATTTAAATAAAATTAATCTATTTGTGTTGTTACATCCAAACATAACAACACTAACTTAGTGTTATTCAATACGCATTTCTCTTCTTACACTCCGACATCTGTGGATTTCGTGTTTAACTAATCGTAGTAACAAAATTAAAGCTAAGATATCAGAGATCATCAACATGATGAATACATTGGACCATCCATAGTTGGAGACAAAGCCAGCCAATAGTGGACCAACAGCTGCCCCTGCAAAGTTTTTATTATTTTAAAGAATTATTACTTTCATTTTATCACAAACCGATGGAACCAGTTCCGTCGATAATAGCGGTCACTGTAGCCAAGGCCTTTGAATTACCTTCAAGGCTGGAATGTGTGCCTAATTCGGCCGAAACGGCAGTTGTAATTAGGGCGTAAGGGCCATTCACTAGGATTCCGACCACTATCAGTAATACCATGTTTAAAGCCAAGCTGTAGTAGCTCAATTTTTGATAAATGAACATCTGAAAAAATACAGAAAAAAACTTTTTATTTTTTACGTATGTATGCAAAATTTTAGCACATTCAGACAACAGGAACCTTCTCATATTTTACTCGGAAAATATGAAACAAACAGACACGACAACATACTTAATACTTTTTATAGTGTTCTTATCATTCTTATTATAAAAAAATTTGATTTTTAAATAAAAGTCACCACAAATCTTGTTTATCTCACCATTGGGGCCGCCGCCGCCAACATCCCCACACACGTTGTGGCTGACATTCCGCTATGGTCGCTTATGACCCCCGCTGCTATGGCCCCCACAATGCCTCCAACATCGAAAAGAGTTGACAAATCGGCACTAAGTGTAGCGCCCATTTTCACTAAAAAAAAGAGGCAATACAATAGTAATAGTAATACCGATTTTGTTTAACGAGCATAATGTTTGCCAAAACGAGTGAGCGCAGCAAATTATGAGAGTTAAACAATAACGTATTACATGAAAATTTATTAAAAAAAACGGGATTAGGAAAAAAAATTTACACTTACGTGACTCTTTTACGTACAATGGCAACCAGTACAAGAAGGTATAACTGACGAGTTTTGAAAAAAACAACGAAAGTGAATATTCTAAAACGCCGGGAATACGACAGGCTCCTAGAAAACCAATAGCGTTGTCTCTGGGCGAAGTCTCATTGCCGGGCAATAGACGAGTCCGTTCAGACAGTCGCCTCTGTACTTCCTTGAAAAATATGAACACATAAGACCGGTAGTTTAGGAAATGAATTATTGTTTCAGTTTGATGTCGTAAGTTTTTTTAATTGTTATGAAAATAATATAAAGCCAACAGAAATAAATAAATATTATAAGACTTATTATAATTGGAACACTCCTTCGTCGTGCTCCAAAACCATTCGTGTCCAATGAAACGTCTTATAAAACTAGTATAATAATATACAATTTCCAAAGCTTCTAGGTAAATAATTTTGAAAAACGTTGAATTTACCCTCACCATTCGTAAAAACTGTTGAAACGCCAATATGGAAAAAAATAATAAAAACTTAAGACATCTTGTCTGCAATCGAAGCCTCAATTACCAAAAATTACAAACGAAACAAAAAAGCATGCACTTACAAATTCATCTAAGGACGCGTACTGAATATTGTGAGTTAAGACGGCCTAAAATAATGTTTCCTGGTGTTAGTTAAATCGAAAAAACTACAGAATAATATGTTGGAAGCTGAAAACTTACCTCTTCACCTAAAATAATATCAGTATCGTCGGTTTCACAACTGACATGCGACACATTATCAACGTTTGCGACCCGATCTTGCAATTTTCTATATTGCCGCTACAATAAAAAAAATGAAAAAATTCAAAACTTTTGTTTATTATTCACGTACCCCATTTTGCGTTCGTTCTTCCGGTTCAGCAACAGTACATCCAACATCGCTAGGATTCACCACCAAAAATAAAAATAAAACAAATCCTACAACCCCAACAATCAAACCTGGCATTATGAACGATAGCGACCAGTCAGTTTCGACGTACTCTGCTGCTATTAAAGACCCTACATATCACATAATTAGAGGAAAAATGGGGAAATTCGCACTATTATTACCCAAAATATTGCCAATACTTGTGTGCGAATTCCATAGACCGAAGATCAGTCCGCGTTTTTTTTTCCCAAACCAATTACTCATCACGGTAACGACGCCAGGCCAACCAGTTGTTTGGGCAACACCGGCAAGGCCCTAAAAATTTATTACTCACGTTTCCATTTCACGATTTCAATTTTATTGTTATTACTTACTTGTACTATTATGTAATAACTTAAATTATGTATATTATAACTTTTGGCGATACCAAACAGATAGCTAAAAATGCCTGACATTAGCATGCCTAAACTCAGGAAGTATCGGAGATTGACTCGTTCGGCAATAAATCCCGAAATAAACATGGCAATTGCGTAGCAGAATAAAAACGAGGAATCTAACTCCCCCAATAGCTGGGACGCACTAGCATCAGACCCATCTGGAAATAGGAAAAATAGTATAATTTAAAAATACCCATTTATAAAAATAAATAAAAAAAATAACTCATTTTTTCTGTACTAGATTAAGGAGAATATAGTTCTGCATCGATCTGTATTAATATTCACTATAAAAAAAATTTAAATTATTTTTTTTTGACATTGAGGGAAATTCATTACCCACAAGCGAACAAATAGTTGTTTTTGTGCATAGAAATACGTATTTTCATTGAATAAAAGACAAGTTCTGTTAAAAATTTTCTTATCATTGATTCTCCATATATTTTTTTTTTCTGGGGAAACTTAGAATACCAAGGGATGACGTGCCCATACAGGGTTGGGCAAAAGTTTAGAACCAAGCATTTTGTGCCTAAACTATGTACCTTACGAAAAAACTAAATAGTACATTATCAACTACTTTAAAAATGTGATCATTTTTAACGAATTTTTTTTTTTCAAAATTCCTTTTAGTTTTGCGAGTTTTTTTTTCAAACGGCACCCTACTACGGCGATTTTTTTGGAAAGATTATACTTCAAAAATTACTTCTAATTCAATAATTGTAATTAATTTAGTCTTTTACCAAAAAAATCGCGGTGCCATTAAAAAAAATTTAATAACTCGAAAACTGAAAAAAAACTCGAAAAATTTTATTGGGTTCTTCGAAAAGTGCATAGTTAAGGCACAAAATGCTTGATTCCATATTTTTGCCTAACGCTGTATAAAAGTTCAAAATTTGAAAAATTACATTTTCATCGATTTTTAAAAAATGTGCAAATTTTTTAATCGAAACTAGCCAAGTTTGGGTAAAAGGAATGGTGCCTAAAATTATCTTAAAAAAATTAATTAATCGAAACAAAAATATTTAGGCATAATAACCTATAATATGATACGAGTTTTATAAGAATTATTTTGTCGCACGACGAGCTGGAGTGCCATAAAAGTGTAAGTGCAACAAAATGCTTTATAAGCGAGATATTATACCGCATCGTTTCCACGTTGAGCCGTAACAAAAAAATCAAATTTCATAAAAAAATAACATCCTACTAAATTTGTTATGTTAGGCAGCGAAACACCAAAAAATATGAAAAACAAATATTTAAATTGTTTTAATCGCTTTTGCAATAAAAAATCCTATTTCTAATTTCATTACTTTAGTATCTTTTTTTTATCAAACAGTTTTAATGTTGGCACCATTAGTAAATAATGCGTAACTATTTTAATAATCAATGATGGCAGTTCCGGTTTTTGATGTATAACAGTTGACAAACGCGTGCCTCAGTGACTTTTTTTAAGCTCTTATTGAAAGTATAAATTAAATTAGCTATTATTTTTTTGAAACAGCTAATTTTGAGAAATCCTATTTCCAATTTCATTATTTTAGTATCTTTTTTTTTATCAAACAGTTTTAATATTGGCACCACTAGCAAATAATGCGTAACTATTTTAATAATCAATGATGGCAGTTCCGGTTTTTGACGTATAACAGTTGACAAACGCGTGCCTCAGTGACTTTTTAAGCTCTTATTGAAAGTATAAATTAAATTAGATATTATTTTTTTGAAACAGCTAATTTTGGAGAAATCATATTTCCAATTTCATTATTTTGGTATCTTTTTTTTATCAAACAGTTTTAATGTTGGCACCATTAGCAAATAATGCGTAATAATTTTAATAATCAATGATGGCAGTTCCGGTTTTTGATGTCGTCAGTGACTTTTTTTAAGTCTCTTATTGAAAGTATAAATTAAATTAGCTATTATTTTTTTGAAACAGCTAATTTTGAGAAATCCTATTTCCAATTTCATTATTTTAGTATCTTTTTTTTTATCAAACAGTTTTAATATTGGCACCACTAGCAAATAATGCGTAACTATTTTAATAATCAATGATGGCAGTTCCGGTTTTTGACGTATAACAGTTGACAAACGCGTGCCTCAGTGACTTTTTAAGCTCTTATTGAAAGTATAAATTAAATTAGCTATTATTTTTTTGAAACAGCTAATTTTGGAGAAATCATATTTCCAATTTCATTATTTTGGTATCTTTTTTTTATCAAACAGTTTTAATGTTGGCACCATTAGCAAATAATGCGTAATAATTTTAATAATCAATGATGGCAGTTCCGGTTTTTGATGTCGTCAGTGACTTTTTTTAAGTCTCTTATTGAAAGTATAAATTAAATTAGCTATTATTTTTTTGAAACAGCTAATTTTGAGAAATCCTATTTCCAATTTCATTATTTTAGTATCTTTTTTTTTATCAAACAGTTTTAATATTGGCACCACTAGCAAATAATGCGTAACTATTTTAATAATCAATGATGGCAGTTCCGGTTTTTGACGTATAACAGTTGACAAACGCGTGCCTCAGTGACTTTTTAAGCTCTTATTGAAAGTATAAATTAAATTAGCTATTATTTTTTTGAAACAGCTAATTTTGGAGAAATCATATTTCCAATTTCATTATTTTGGTATCTTTTTTTTATCAAACAGTTTTAATGTTGGCACCATTAGCAAATAATGCGTAATAATTTTAATAATCAATGATGGCAGTTCCGGTTTTTGATGTCGTCAGTGACTTTTTTTAAGTCTCTTATTGAAAGTATAAACTAAATTAGCTATTATTTTTTTTAAACAGTTAATTTTAAGACGTTGGCGAATGGCGTTTTTATAGTTTTGAAACAGCTAATACAAAGTTAAACTTTTTATCACCATTTTTTGATAAATAATTACGGTAAAGGCGAAATAAAATATAATTAACGCCCACGTATCACTTACTGAAAGGAGCCCAATCGCACCAATGCGATCTATTCCCAGGAATTACATCTGGCGGAGGCGTTAGCCCGCTACAGTTTTGATGTAAAACAGCCTTAACTACCGAAATTGGTTTCCGAGACAAGTGGTAACTCATATAGGCCACATAAGTAAGAAAGACAACACTACCTCGGTAGCTAAAAATAAAACAAAAAATACAGTTTTTCGTGTTTTTGGAATTGCAAAACCCTACCATAATTCTCTGTTGAAATGAAGCCTTGGACAGCATCTGTCGGTCAGTTTTTGTAAAAAATTCACGCCCCAAGGGATTTGTCTCGAAGAGGGATAACTCATTTTCCATTTACGGTAACAGATGGAAAACTGATATGTTGTAACAAAGGCTAGTCTTGCCACGCAATAATGAAACTAAACATAACCTTTAAAAATTTATGTTTTGGGTTTTACTCACCATAAAATTGAAGATAAGCTGTTGTTATCTTAATCGTGGATCATTGTTGTTAAATTGATAATTTACGTTTGTATTACGGAAATTTAAAACAATGAAAACGTCAAGTTTAGTGAGTCAGTGGCAAGAGTAATAAATATGACAGATGTTTGTGTGGTAGTTCTGCTGAATTCGTGTAGTTCTCAGATGCCAACGCAGGAAGCAAAAGAACTACTTCTCGTATTTTAAATACAGGGTTAAATACATTATTTTTATTGGTGTCAGATTCAATTTACAATTGTGGTTTGTTTCTGACCTAATTTAGCACAGCCTTTACCCACAACTGACTTTTTTCATAATAATTTTTCTCTTTGAATTGGTGGATTTTTTTGGGACAAAACTTTTCATGAACGGTGAGTTACCTATTGATATATTCTATCCTAATGTTGAATTATTAGAGATTCCCCATGAAGTGTATTATCGTTGGAAAGCTCTTTAAATTATCTATTTTTTTCAAAAAAAAAATTTTATTCTCCGACTAATAGTTTTCGAGTTTTTTACTAAAAAAATTCATAAAAAAACTAAAAGTCGTAGAGCAATGCGGTTTGTTCCATTGGATTCTACAGCTCATTTTACATAATATATCAATTTTTCACAAGAATTAAAAATTAAAAATTTTTTTTCCTAAATTTAGCGTAGCCATTATTTATGGTGAACAGTTTTATTCAACAAAAAAATTCATAACTCGAAAACTAAAAGTCGTAGAGTAATGCGCTTTGTTCCATTGAGTTCAGTGGCTCATTTTCTGTATTATACCAACTTTTCACGAGATTTAAAATTTTCAATTTTTTTGCTAAAATTTCCTGAATTACCTTCAAAGTGATGAAAAAAAAATTTTTTTTAAACTCACTTCAGCAAATTTTTATGGACTTCTATATGTCTTAACAACCCACAAAAGTTGTTAAAAGTCCACAAAAAGTCCATATGTTCGATTTTTTGATGTTTGATTTTTTCAATTTTCGTCGCAGTTTTTGTCGATTTTGGGTACCCGGAACATTTGTCGAGTAATAGCTCCGGAACTATCTGAGATAACCCCATGAAGTGTATTATCGTTGGAAAGCTCTTTAAATTATCTATCTTTTTCAAAAAAAATATTGTTCTCCGACTAATAGTTTTCGAGCAAATTGGAGACAAATGCAAAATTTGGTAAAATTTTGAAAAATTCATAACTAAAAAACTATTCGGAATTTGGCAATTTTCTCGATGTCAATCGATTCCCCGGATCATTTTGCATAGGTTTGGATCAAAACAGTTCCACTTTTTCGAATGGTTTAGGCGTAAATGAGAAAATAAAAAAAATTTAAAACAAGTTAACCCCCCCCCTTAAAATCGGTCAATTTTTAAAGTGTCTCTAAATCAAATGAAATCTATTCTATCTTATAGATTTTGATGTGCTCTTTCCGATCTAAAAAAGCGTTTTCTCCTAACTCTTTTAGTTTGGCCGTAATCGGCGTTTGAAAGTTGAAAAATTTTTTGCGAGATATCGCCTTCAGTCCTATGGCATTTTATAGAGTTTTTTATTCCGGTTGTCCTCCATTTTTCCGTTTCTCGATAACTCTAATAGTTTCGCCGTAATTGGCGATTGAAAATTGAAAAAAAGTGAAAATGGAAACCTTTTTTTGCGTTTTTCTCGGAAACTGTAAGACTTAGAGCAACGAACGAAAAACCATCTGATAGCGCTTAATTTTATCTATTTTTTCGACCAAACCCGGAGCCGCTCCGGGCAACGGTTCTGGCTACAGAGGCGATCAAAGTTTTTCACTAGAAAAATTCATAAAAAAAAAACTAAAAGTCGTAGAGCAATGCGGTTTGTTCCATTGAGTTCAGCGGCTCATTTTCTGTATTATACCAACTTTTCACGAGATTTAAAATTTTCAATTTTTTTGCTAAAATTTCCTGAGTAATAACTTACCTTCAAAGTGATGAAAAAAAAATTTTTTTAAACTCACTTCAGCAAATTTTTATGGACTTCTATATGTCTTAACAACCCACAAAAGTTGTTAAAAGTCCACAAAAAGTCCATATGTTCGATTTTTTGATGTTTGATTTTTTCAATTTTCGTCGCAGTTTTTGTCGATTTTGGGTACCCGGAACATTTGTCGAGTAATAGCTCCGGAACTATCTGAGATAACCCCATGAAGTGTATTATCGTTGGAAAGCTCTTTAAATTATCTATCTTTTTCAAAAAAAAATATTGTTCTCCGACTAATAGTTTTCGAGCAAATTGGAGACAAATGCAAAATTTGGTAAAATTTTTAAAAATTCATAACTAAAAAACTATTGGGAATTTGGCAATTTTCTTGATGCCCATCGATTCCCCGGATCATTTTGCATGGATATGGATCAAAATAGTTCTACTTTTTCGAATAGTTTAGCCATAAATGGGAAAATAAAAAAAATTAAAAAAAAGTTAACACCCCCCCCTTAAAATCGGTCAATTCTTAAAGTGTCTCAAAATCAAATGAAACCGATTCTATCTTATAGATTTTGATGTGCTCTTTCCGATCTAAAAAAGCGTTTTCTCCTAACTCTTTTAGTTTGGCCGTAATCGGCGTTTGAAAATTGAAAATTTTTTTGCGAGATATCGCCTTGAGTCCTATGCCATTTTGTAGAGTTTTTCATTCCGGTTATCCTCCATTTTTCCGTTTCTCGATAACTCTAATAGTTTCGCCGTAATTGGCGGTTGAAAATTGAAAAAAAGTGAAAATGGAAACCTTTTTTTGCGTTTTTCTCGGAAACTGTAAGACTTAGAGCAACGAACAAAAAACCATCTGATAGCGCTTAATTTTATCTATTTTTTCGTCTAAACCCGGAGCCGCTCCGGGCAACGGTTCCGGCTACAGAGGCGATCAAAGTTTTTCACTAAAAAAATTCATACAAAAAAAACTAAAAGACGTAGAGAAATGCGGTTTGTTCCATTGAATTCTACGGCTCATTTTACATATTATATAAATTTTTCACAAGAATTAAAAACTTATAAATTTTTACCTAAATTTAGGGTAGCCATTTGTCATAGTTGAAAATTTTATTTAACAAAAAAATTCATAACTCGAAAACTAAAAGTCGTAGAGCAATGCGGTTTGTTCCATTGAATTCAGCGGCTCATTTTCTGTATTATACCAACTTTCAACGAGACCTGACATTTTAAAGTATTTCTTTTAGTGGAAAATTTTATTCAACAAAAAAATTCATAACGCGAAAACTAAAAGTCGTATTACGAAAAAAATATATGATACAACTCATTACGATTAAGGGTCCTTGAACAAAAAATCTTTGAAAATTTTTTTACATTTCGCTAAAAAAATTGAATACTGATCTTACGTATGATCGCACGTGGCGAGAATGAGCTATTTAGCCTGAAAAACCAGATTTATTGCAAGGCACGTGGACCGTCCCAAGCCAACTTTTTTGTCGCACCTGCAGCCGAACAGTGCAGTCGACCAATAGTAAAGACATAACGATATTAGGAATTATTCACGTACATAACTTGTTTGGTCGGTTAAAGGGCACACGCGTCGGCTGTGCACCTGCTATACAACTCTATTTGGCATAAAAACTTGCCCACGACACACCATGTAGACCAATGCAAATAGGATAGAAAGAAATTGCGACTAAATGGTAAAATCCCCGACTCAAAAAATAAAAAAAAATTTATAACAAAAAAAATATTATAAGTATTAAATTTTTATTTCGGTAACGTCCAACCAAATCTCGCCTTCAGCTGACAGCACCAAAGAATTTGGTTTCATTTTTAACGGCTCTCTAGTCTTTTCGCTAACTGTGAACTTGTAACGTTTCAACAAAGACACAAGACCTAGTTTTGACTGCATTAGCCCGAAACGCATTCCTGGAAAATCACTTTTCACTAAACACATCATTTAAAATATGAAATACAAAATTTTACCAATGCAAATTCTGGGTCCTTCCCCAAACGGAAGAAACGCAAAATTCGGTCTCAGTCTCTTATTCTCCTCACTGAAATGTTCCGGATCGAATTTTTCAGGATCAGGATAATAATCCCGATCGTAGTGAATCCCTAATACCGGGATTGCGACAATTGTTCCCTTTTCGACGATAATCCCACTCCCGTCAGGGATTTCGTAGTTACGTTCACATTTTCGGTTTAGATAAGCGGCTGGTGGATACATCCTCAGTGTTTCTGAAATTTTTATTAGGGTTTTTTTAATTAAATTTTTGTTAAAGCAAAAAAGCAATGAGTGAAGATTTTTTTGAATGTGATTTAAACCAAATTTTTCCCAAATGCGTGGAAATTAATAAAATATGAGCCGAAAAATTTAAGATACAAAAGGTAATTTTTAAATAATTCCAAAATATAAAATAATAAACACTACAAGTTTCAGTAATTGCCACCTAATTTTTTATTGGACCGTTTGTATGCAAATTTCATAAATGAAATTTTTGTTCTCAAATTTAGTTTTTGTACTTATTTACATTCTCTGTTCTTAGTTCTCTATTTTTAGTACAACCTTTTTTTGTTTTTTTTTTTTTGTAATGAATTTTTTCTATTGTTCCGACGTTAACACACAGAAAATTTTTCAGTTTTTTTGTTCCATTTCTTTTTTGTGTTTCTTGCCAAAGTAAAAAGTTTTTTTTTATAAAGGTGTTATTTTTTGTTTATGTCTCATTTCAGTTCTTAAGAGAAAATGACAACAGCGCATTTGCATTTTTTGGGGTGAAATTGAAATTAAGTACAAATTGAGAGTTCCTGTATAAGAATTTCTACAACAAATTTAGAGCCAAGAAAACTAATTCAAAAAGAAAAATAATTATGAAAACTGACAGTTGTTGATAAAGATAAAAAACATATATTTCTCAACTTTTTCACTATATTTTCTACCAGTAGTTTTTTGTGTAAATGTATTTCCCAGTATTTCTTTAAGGGCATCTTGAACATCTTTTTCAGAATACTTTTTTTTTGAATTTTTCTATAAATAGTTATTTACGTGACAAGCGCCGTAAGCATAGCAAAAAAATAGTACTTTAAAAAAAGTTATAAAAGTCATTGAAATTTTCTACAAGTTTTATTTTTATATTCTTACTCTATTTTAGAAAAAATGTTTTTTGTTTATTTTTTGTGTTATATTGTGTCATATTATTAAGTGTTTTTATGCTAATTATACAAAAAATGATTAGAAAAACAATTGCCGCTTAAACCAATATTTTTTATTTCATTAATTTTTTCTTTTTTTTTCTTTTACCAGAAAGATGTGAACTAAATATCTAAAACAGTGAATAAAAATATCGCTTATCATTAAAAAAATAAGAAGAATAAACACTATTGACGTCACTATGATGTTAAAATTATTTTATAATTTTATCAAAAAAAATTATCAAAAACAAAAAAAATCGACAGTTCAATTTTTTTTTATTGTTTCGAAGTTGTTTTTGGAATTTTTCTATAAATAGTTATTTACGTGACAAGCGCCGTAAGCATAGTAAAAAAATAGTACATTAAAAAAAGTTATAGAAGTCATTGAAATTTTCTACCAGTTTTATATTTTATAAAAGATGTTTATTTTTTGTGTTATTTATTCTAATTAGAATTATATATATATATATATATATATATATATATATATATATATATATATATATATATATATATATTATATATATTATATATTCGTATAATTATTCAAAAAATGATTAGAAAAACAACACCAATATTTTTTATTTCATTAATTTTTTCTTTTATTTTTTTTACCAGAAAGGTAAAGATGTGAACTAAATATCTAAAACAGTGAATAAAAATATCGGTTATCATTAAAAAAATAAGAAGAATAAACACTAATGACGTCACTATGATGTTAAAATTATTTTATAATTTTATTAAAAAAAATTATCAAAAACAAAAAAAATGGACAGTTCAAATTTTTTTAACGACCAACTCACCGTCAAAAACTTGGCCTAAATATTTCATTTCCTGGAGCGAATCATAAGTCACTTTACCAAACTTTGCAATGTCTTGCCGAACCTTCTCCTGGATATCCTGGTGTCTTGCAAGCTCATAGAGGGCAAAAGTCATCGCAGTTGGCGATGTTGACATTCCAGCAATCAAAAAAATGAAGCACTGAGCGGCTATTTCATCAATTGTGATTTCAAATTTTTTCTCCATTTCGACCAAAACTTGTAAAAAATCGTTCCGTCCTGTCTGACCTTTTTTCCTTTCTTCGACAATTTCTGCGACGACTTTTTTGAAAAATGTCGACGCGTCACGTGGTATCAAAACAATGTCCAAAATCTTGGCCAGTTTGGGAAAATTGTTAATTATGATGCCTTTAAGTCGCCTCAAGCGAGACCTGTTGAGAATTTTCCGCCCAAGCTGTTTAAAAACCTTGCATTCGGACCCAAAAACACACAACTCGATTACATCGCTAATAAAATCGTCTAGGACTTTTTTGATATCAACTGGCTCGCATTTTCCGGCCAGTTTTTCACCACAGTTGGGCAAAAGTGGGAAAATTGTTTTGAGTTTACTCGAGGTAAAGATTTGGTCAAGCTTTCGTCTCATGCGTTTCCATTTGGCGCCACTTGTGTTGAAAATATGGGCACTTAGAGGGTCACTGGTCTCGTTGTAGTAGAGCCCTCTGTAAGGGAAATAGTTAAAGTCGCGAGTCATGATGTTTTTGACGTAATTCAGGTCGCAAATTACGTAAACTGGTGATAATTGTTGATAAAAACCGCCATGTTTCCACTTTTTTTCTTTCATTATCTTGTATAATTGTTGGAGTTGGATCCCGAGATGGGGCTTTGTCCTGGGAACATGTTGTTGGAGGTTTGGTATTTTTTTTCGCTCCCAGTAAGAAAAATAAAAACGCTTGTAAAAATAGGCAAAAATGGACAGTAAAGTAATAAATAGTGTGGCCAAACAACTAGTCAACATTTTTTACACAGACTGCTAACGACTGACTGTTATGATTGTTATCACTTTGTCGGACTTTGTTTGCCAGACTTAGAACAGACGCTTATCTTTTATTACTTGCAACAATATTTCTGGGCTAAAAATAGGCAAAATTTTTTAAATAGAAGGTAATTTGGTGATTTTAAAGTGATCAGATTTTGTTGAAAAAGCGCAAAATCTAGGAAAAAAACTGAAAAACGCAAGTCGTGTAGCAACGTTTTCTTTGTGCACCATTAAATTTTTATTATGATTGCCCCTGTAGCTGTAGTCTTTCAAACGAACCGATCGGTATCGTAAATATTTTCGGGCCACCCTTGTCAAAACATTTATTGTGAGGGTTGCTTATCTTAAACACCATTATCTGTTGTAAAACTTTATGGTGTACAAAGAAAACGTGGCCACAATAAATTGTAATTCCTTTTAGAAAATCATTCAGGCATTTTTATTCTACTTTTGAGATAAATAAATAGAAAATATTACGTTAAATATAAATTGAAAAAACAGACATAAGAATGTACAGGGTGATTATTAAAAATCCGGCGGGACCTGTAGAACATTTATTCATTTTTAGAAACTGAAAAATAATAATTAAATGGACTAATAAATCCTATGCTGTTGCTTTTAATATTTTTCTAAATGTCATTGTATATTTTGGGCTATTTTCAATTTTTTTTATTTTGAGTTGCAACTGATTTTTTTTTTATAATTTATTTCTATACTTTTAAAAAGAATTAGAAGTTTTTAACTTGGACGTTCTTCAGGCAATTTTTTACAAGAAATCTAAATGTTTCGTTGTATTTTCCAAGGCGTTCTTGATGTCAGAGTTACAACACTAAACTTTGGTTTTTCTTATGGAAGCCATATTGGCTTTTTCTATTTTTAAAAAGTGTTTTTATTCCTGATTCCATTGAAGTATCACGTGATATGATCGAATCTTACAGGCTATCAAAATTGAGAAAAAAAACATTTTTGCGAAGAGGGCTTTGGGAAAAACGCCAACAATTTTGTTTTTAAACAAACTAGATTTTAGAGGTTTAATTGAATTTGGGTGAAAGGTTCACCTTTCTTTACTCAAAACTGTCAAAATTTTGTTTCTTAAGCAAGATTTTTTGACGTTTTTTCCAAAGCACTCTTCGCAGAAACGCTTTTTTCTCAGTAAAACAATATGTAATCAGGAACAAAAAAAACTTTTTAAAAATGCAAAAATTGCTTTAGCTTTAGAGTAATAAGCAAAAATAATCCATTATTTATTATTTTTTGTATTACTTTACAGTAAAAGTGCTTTAATAAATTTGAAGACAAAGGTAGAAAAAACGAGTTTTGGACCAAATTTCTACTGTGTTTGGCAATTAGTTTTAGAGGATTAAGCAAAAATCCTTCAAAATAGTGTTTTTAGTTAAAAAATAAAAACAGAGGAACAAACAAAAATAATGTACCTATTATACAATGTGTTCAAAAATGATTGGTCATCAAGTCCACTATGAAACTCAACTTTAGAGCAATTCAGTTTTTTGAGCACATTGCAGTTCGGATCTAATTTTATTATTTTTTAGCCGAAAATTTCGGTTTTTTTTGTTGTTTTTAAAAAAAATGCATTAAATCTGAAAACAAGAAGCGAAAATAGGAACGTTAGACCAAATTTTTATGTTTTGCATCAGCTTCTCGCATTTATTTTTTTTTGTGGGAAAGGTTCCAAATCTAGTAAAATAAAAAGTAAAGACAACTTTTAATATTTATTATTTTGTATACTTTTACAATCTATGAACATTGAGCCAAATTTCGCCCTCAACGGCCAAAACCAAAGAATTGGTTTTCATCTTCAAAGGTTCTTGCGTCTTCTCATTGACCGTAAATTTGAAATTCCTCAACAAAGAGACTAGACCCACTTTAGACTGCATTAGTCCAAAGCGTAATCCTGTAAAAATTTACCAACTGAAAAATCAAAAAATTGTCTTTCTGACGTACCTATACAAATTCTAGGCCCTTCACCAAACGGAATATGGGCATAACTGTGCCTTAAGGCCTTATTCTCTTCACTAAACCTCTCAGGATCGAACTTCTCAGGATCAGGATAATACTTTTCGTCGTAATGTATCCCAAGGATTGGGATTAAAACCATTACACCTTTTTCAATAACAACATCAGTGTTGGGCACTTTGTAGTCTTTGACGCATCGCCTGGGCACGAGGGGCCCCGGGGGGTACATCCTAAGCGCCTCTAAACCAAAAAACAGTAAAAAAATCTCGCAAAAAAATCAACAAACCGTCAATCACTTGCCCCAAAAAGCTCATTTCTTGGATTGCTTCATACGTGATTTTCCCGTCGTACTTTTTCAAAACTGACTCAATTTCATCCCTGACTTGATCCTGAATGTCTTGGTGTCTGGCCAGTTCGTACAGAGCGAAGGCCATGGTAGTGGAAGACGTTTCAAAACCAGCGATGAAGAAAACAAAACTTTGGGCTGCAATTTCTTCAAATGTTAAGGCCGTGCCGTCATTTCCCGACTCCTCTGTCTTCAGGTCCAGAAGCAGTTGCAAAAAATCGTTCCTGACGATCTTATTTTTCTCCCTATACTCAACCGTGTCCTTCACAATGTTGATAAAAAAATCGGAGATGTCCCTCGGGACCAAGGCAATGTTCACAAGTTTCGCCAAATTGGGGAAATTGCTAGCAAACGTGCGTTTCAAAGTGCGGATAAAACCGCTACGGTCGAAAACTCTACGTCCGTAAACCCGAAACGGTGAATTCTCCTCTTTAAACGAGTTACAGTCAAGTCCGAAGGCACAAGAGCCGATTATATCGGTGGTGAAACACCCTAACACTTCTTTAATATCAATTGGTTTTTTCGCCTCGTAATGTTGTTCCACCTGTTTCCGCAAATTGACTTCACAGTCCAGGAGAGTTTGAAACATCAGCTTCATTTTGCCGGATGTGAAAGTTGGGGTTAATTTGCTCCGCAAGTTTCTCCATTTGGGGCCACTTATGTTGAACAAGTGGGCGCTGAGAGGGTCGGCTTTTTCGTTGTGGAAAATGCCCCGGTCGGAAAAGTGGTGGAAATCTTTCGTCATGATGTTTTTCACGTAGTCTAAGTCTACAACTACGTAGAAAGGCCGTTGCATGAGATATATGCCCCCGTGTTTCCACCCCTTTTGCCTCATTTTATCGTAAATGTGCTTCATTCTGAGGCCGAAGTGTCCCTTAGGGCCTAAGCTGGTCCCGAAAGGGATTGAAGGAGGCAGGGAGGGCAGGTTGAGTTTTTCCCAATACTGGTGGCACCATTTGAAATAAAGTGTGAGAACTGTAACTAAAGTGAGAAAAATTGTGACTAAATCACCACAAATTGAGTTTGTGAGTAGCATGGTTACAGCACTTGAATTGACTACTTCCGAGAGCAATCACTGTTGTATTTATTATTAAAATGTAACACGTCATTGTTGACTCATTTTATCAAGGATTGCGTGAGAGAGAAATGATTAGTGATAACAATAAAACTCGGATTTGGGGTGTTTGTCTAACATAAAACAAAAACAAACAAATGGAATTTGCAAAATAAATGTGACAACCATTAAAGTTGGAACAAGTTTTTATGTTTGAAGCTCCTGAAAATTGGTCATGAAGTATTTAGGTTTTGACGATTTTCTTTACAAAATTGAAGCTAATCAAATCTTTTGATTATTTTGAATTTGTGAGAATCGTCCAATCAGATTCAAATTACGCGATAATTTGCTCATGTGCAGTACAGTAACAAACTTAACACAAAATTTAACTGAAGCAAAAATACAATGTGTAATTATTTACTATTAAAAATAGGACAAGGGTTTTGATGACTATGAGACTAGGGTTTTGACACTATGACATAATTTCTTCAAAAATCACCAAATTTTTTAGACATAAATTAAATAGTTTCGTTTAATTTTTTTATAATTTAAGACAAAAGTTATTCAAGGTTTGAAGTTACGTTTCATCTCTTTTTCTCTCAAAACAAAAGGTATTTTCCCTTTATTACAATGTGCTCTTACGTTTACAATTTGGCGTCTATACGTACTTTTACCTTTTGCCGCATTATTTTCTTATTTATGTCAGTTATATGCTCCGCTTTACGTTTATACGTCTATGTGTTCTCTCATTCTCTTATTTTTGTTTACGTGTTGTTTCACTTACCTTTTCTACACTTTTTTTCATAGAAAAATTGTTGCTCTGATCCGGGTTCGAACCCGCAACCCCTTTGGTCGTAAGTGGCGCTTATACCACTGGGCCACCAGGGCCCTACGTACTAACCGTCTTTTGCAGATGTTTTAACACAAACTTTTTAAATAAATCAACATCACAAACTATATAATTGCAATAATTCACCTAAAACGCAAATACTTTCAGTTCAAAAGCCGGCGAATTATTTTGAGAAAACATTGTCTTCCACTTTTTTTCAATTTAATTCTCTAATTTTTCACCAGATTTCATCAAAAGATACCGGGCGTATAAGTTGATTCTACAATTTTAAAATTGTTTTTACCTTTTTTGTGACTTTCAGCACGTTTTTGACCGAAAATGAACATAATTTTTTCAAAAATTACCAAATTTGTGTATTTTCTAGTCAAAAATAGTGGACGTGTGCAAATCCTACCGGATTCGCAGTGGCTATGATTTTTATTAACAGTGTTTTTCGGTACTTTGCTAAACAAACTCAGTTAACTAAAAATTTTCAGAGATAAGTTAAATATTTTCGTTTAATTTTTTTATAATTTAAGAAGTCAGTCATCTAAGGATTCAATGCTAAAGTTTGAAGTTATGTTTCACCTTTACGTTCATCCCTTTTTCTCTCAAGACAAAAAGTATTTTCTACCTTTATTACAATGTGCTCGTACGTTTACAATTTGGCGCCTTTACGTACTTTTACCTTTTGCCGCATTATTTTCTTATTTCTGTCAGTTTTATGCTCCGTTTTTCGTTTATACGACTATGTGTTCTCTCATTCTTTTATTTTTGCTTACGTGTTGTTTCACTTACCTTTTCTTTCCTTTTTTTCATAGAAAAATTGTTGCTCTGATCCGGGTTCGAACCCGCAACCCCTTTGGTCGTAAGTGGCGCTTATACCACTGGGCCACGAGGCCCCAGACCGTCTTTTGCAGATATTTTAACACAAACTTTTTAAATAAATCAACATTACAAACTATATAATTGCAATAATTCACCTAAAACGCAAATACATTCAGTTCAAAAGTCGTCAAATTATTTTGAGAAAACATTTTTTTCCACTTTTTTTCAATTTAATTCTCTAATTTTTCACCAGATTTCATCAAAAGATACCGGGCGTATAAGTTGGTTCTACAATTTTAAAATTGTTTTTACCTTTTTTTGTGACTTTCAGCACGTTTTTGACCGAAAATGAACATAATTTTTTCAAAAATTACCAAACTTGTGTATTTTCTAGTCAAAAATAGTGGACGTGTGCAAATCCTACCGGATTCGCAGTGGCTATGATTTTTATTAACAATGTTTTTCGGGACTTTACTAAACAAACTCAGTTAACTAAAAATTTTCAGAGATAAATTAAATATTTTCGTTTATTTTTTTTTATAATTTAAGACGTAAGTAATCTAAGGATTCAACGCTAAAGTTTGAAGTTATGTTTCACCTTTAGGTTCATCTCTTTTTCTCTCAAAACAGAAGGTATTTTCCCTTTATTACAATGTGCTCTTACGTTTTTAGCGCCTTACGTACTTTTACCTTTTGCCGCATTATTTTCTTATTTCTGTCAGTTTTATGCTCTCCGCTTTACGTTTAAACGCTTATGTGTTCTCTCATTCTCTTATTTTTGTTTACGTGTTGTTTCCTTACCTTTTCTACACTTTTTTTCATAGAAAAATTGTTGCTCTGATCCGGGTTCGAACCCGCAACCTCCCTGTTCGTAAGTGGCGCTTATACCACTGAGCCACCGGGGCCCAGATACTGAACGTCTTTTGCAGATATATAATTACTATATAATTGCAATAATTCACCTAAAACGCAAATACTTTTAGTTCAAAAGTCGGCGAATTAGCTCGAGAAAACATTTTTTTACACTTTTTTTCAATTTACTTCTGTAATTTTTCATCAGATTTGATCAAAAGATACCGAGCGTATAAGTTGATTCTACAATTTTAAAAATGTTTTTACCTTTGCTGACTTTCAGCACATTTTTGACCGAAAATGGACATAATTACTCCAAAAATCACCAAATTTGTGTATTTTCTTGTACTTTTATGAATAAATCTCCATATTCACTCTTTTGTTTCTTTTCTCTTTTCTTTCTCTGCAGTTATGTATTTCATTTTTCTTATTATTTAGTTTTTATATATTTTTAATTTTTATTTCTTTTCGCCTTCGACTTCGCTCCACAGAGTTTGTATTTTTATTTATTTATGTTCTCTTTTTCTTTAATAACGGCCTATTATTATTATTATTATTATTATTATTATTATTATTATTATTATTATTATTATTTTCTACAAGAAATAACTATTTATTATTCATGTTTTTTTAATTATTTAAAAGTGCAAAATAGAACGACTTTACAATCGATTTATCATTGCCCTTGTTTTAAATAATTCATAAATATAGATTTTCATAATTATAGTCCAGCGTTTTGTATGTATCGACATATAAGTCGTCTCTATTCCTCATTTAGCTGTTGAGCAACCACAAAAATGGTTCTATCTCTTGACCGTTTCGAAGGCAAGGTGGCTGTGGTCACTGGTGCCAGTTCTGGCATTGGAGCTGCAGTTTCCGAACTTTTGGTCGAACACGGAGTCATTGTAAGCCCATTACTCAAAAACCACACAAATCATTCGTTTCAAGGTCGTTGGTTTGGCTCGCCGTGTCGACGTGATCGAGGCGAAAGCCGAGCAACTCCAAGACAAAAAGGGCCAACTCTACGCTCTTAAAACCGACATGAGGAGTGAAAACGATATCGTGAATGCGTTTCAATGGATTCAGGAAAATTTAGGCCCGGTCCATATTTTGGTCAATAGTGCTGGAGTTACAGTTGCTAATAATTTATATGATGGAGATGCGGAAATTTGGAAAATGACTTTGGATGTTAATGTTCTTGGACTGTGTATTGCGACGAGAGAAGCTGTGAAGATGATGCTTGATAATAACATAAACGGGCATATTATTCATCTTAACAGTGTGGCAGGGCATAATATTGTTAATATGCCCGGGATTAATGTTTATGGGGCTAGTAAACATGGGGTTACTTCGTTGGCTGGGACCTTGAAAAATGAACTTAATGCACTTGGGGCCAAAATTAAAGTCACGGTAAGTAAAAGAAGAAAAAGTGAACAAAAAATAAAAGTATTGTACTTATGGAGTTGAGGCACAATTTTTGTGGCTCCTGGCGGCCTGCTTTTTGACACAATCTACAAAAAAATTATGAACATTAACAACCACTGTTTCTACGGTTTTTTAATAAAGAAATTTGCGGTCGACGAAAAAATGTTGTAGTCAATTCGTTAATGTTTTACGTTTATTTTTTGTGCTTTGTTAGAGTGTAAGTCCAGGTATGGTGGCTAGTGAAATGACGGTAATGAACCCTACTATGGACCCGGAACGGTTGGAAATGATGAAAAGTTTGCCGATTTTAAAAGCAGAAGACGTGGCTGAAGCTATTTGTTATTGTTTGTCAACACCAGAAAATGTCCAAGTATGATGAGATCAGACTTTGTTTGGTTTGTTTTCATTTTTTGTTCTTGTAGATAAATCAGTTGACCATAACTCCGATGGGAGAACAGCTCTAAAGCGACGATTTTGCTTCATATTTTGCGCTTTTTAGGTCATTTAGATAAGCTTCAGAAAATGTTAACACTGCGTATAGTTAATTCCATAATAGCTTGGCTACATTACTAAAATCAACGTTCGTCTTGTTTAAATTTATTGAAAAAAATTGCACCAAGCCTGTATCTCTTAGTTATTTTGTGTTTTTAATAAAAAAATTCAAATTTGTTTATACGTTTTTATTTTTTACAAAACTTAGACCTGCAATCAGGGCCGAACTGGCCCTAAATTTGGATAGTTTTCATTATTTTTTTAAGTTTTTATGTTTTACTTTAAATAATTGTTCCCTAAGTCAATGATGAATTATTATTTTTGCGTTTAGCGACAATCCCTAGCAGTTTTTTGATTTTAAAAAATAAAAATTAACAAATCAAAATTTGTATTAGCTGTTTCGAAACTATAAAAACGCCAACGTCGCAATTTACCAAATTATTTACTTTCGGTTCATTTTCATAAAAACCATTGTGGTGCAAATAACGTACTCTTGGCATTAACTTTTATATGAGTTGTCATGGTAATAGCTTCGTCATTTGCACCACAATGGTTTTTATGAGAGTGAACCAAGTATATATAGTTATTAAAGATTAGATCTTTTATTAAAAATATAAACAAAGTACATTATCGATTATTTTTATAAAGTGCATGAAGAAGAAATTACTTAGAAAATTCCAAGACAAATTAATGACCATCCAGAAATCAGTGCTTGGTATTAAATAGTTTATTTTTTCGAATAATTTCGCATTGTTTTATTTTTCAGTATCTAAAATTCTTCTTATAATGAATTGATCTAAAATTTGTGAACGTACCCTATTTTAAATTTTCTGTGTTGTTAGCGCCACTGTCAGCTGTTGCGTGCTTAACCTCACTGTTTTTGCTCCTGTGATTGTGTTGAAAAACAGCTATTAAATACGTAAATCTCTTAAAAATGTAAGTCTAATTAAACTATAAGATCTGCTAATGATTATTACACGATTCATTCAAATCTCCTACAAAAACTAAGTTAAATAACGATTGCAGGAGTGATTTTTTGTGAATTATTTAATTAAAAAAAAAAGAGTGAGGGCCGGTTTACAGGCAATATTGGTTACAGAAAAGGGGATTCTTCCACACGATGAATTGACCACAATTTGCGGTTTTTTCGTCTTACCTATTCGTAATATTTTCGGGAAAAAATATATTTGCTGTTTCAAAACTATAAAAACGCCAACATCGCATTTTCTCTCAAAATTAGCTGTTATAAATTTAATTATTCATGCACTAATTTAATTTATACTTCCAATGAGAGATTAATAACTATTTCACAATTTTACCAATCATTTGGCGTTTTTTATAGAAACAGCTAATATATGATACAACTCATTAGGATTAGTCTTTGACCAAAAAATTCTTACGCTAAAAAAAATTTACCTTCCAAGTTATTTATTTTAACACAAAAAATATGAATAATTTTTGGATATGATGTTAAAATTTGAAGTTAGTTAATTACATGTTAATTACTTTTTTGGGAAAATTTTGGTGTAAAGACGGTAAGATTTAAATTCAATATCTCTACCCTTCAGTTCTTGTCTTAACTTCACATTCCACAAGTGTGCCATGAGTTCCTATGAGCGTATGATTTCGAGAGATGCTCAGCTCAATATTGGCATTTTTTATTTAATTTGAAAACTGTAGTATCTGAAGCGAATTTTTTCAGGATAAATGTGATATTTGATTATTAATTTCATTTCCATTAAAAAAAATTCTAAAAACTTGTTTCTGGATTTTTGGAAATCCTACTTTTTTTTATCTTTTAGTACATATTTTTTTGAACATCACTAAAAGCTATTATCGTAAAATATTGTTACGAGATGATTGCTTTTTGATTTCTTGCGAAAAAAATTTTTTTACACAATACCTAATAAATAAACACCCTCTTTGTGATTTGAAGGTTATTCGGAAATAAAATTAACTAGACGCCCTCTGGTGATGACTTTTGAACTATGTCGAAAACAGTAAAGAAATTTTCGTAATTCCACATTTAACTGACATTTAATGAATTGTTCAACAATTTTGTGTGTATAGTGTTAATTACTTACATTAGAAAGAATCACTTTAAAAGTATGTGGTGGTAAATACTAGCTTTGACTTTGATTCTGTGGTTTTTCGTGGTATAAAGTGTTTATTGTTGGAACTTGAAAGTGGATAAAAAGTGAAAAATATTTAAATTTTGCTTACGAAGTGTTATCAAACAGTTGTCTAATTAAAGATTATAAGTAATGGATCACAGCGAACACAAAGTTTGGCTCAAGAAACCAATAAATTAGTGAAGTGTTATGAATTTTAGGTTAGAATTTTCCACTGAAAAAATCATGAAATGCTGCGGTAAATCTACAAAACTACAATAAAGATTAACAACTGCTGATACATTTAAACGTAAATTATGCCAAAAGGTAGGCTTTTCAATGTCTTTGTAATAATTTTCCAATAAAGAAAGTGAACCAAACAGTCATTCGTTATTCGTGTTTTCCTCGTCATCTCTCATTTGTCAACATAAGTTTCTTGCATCAAAGATGCAATAATCATTACGCATAGGCAATGTAATAATTGTGAAGCCCCAAAATTCGTACAACGCTCAAAATATCCGAATAAACATTTTCCCGCCATTTATGGTTACTGTTTTCGACCTAGCTCAGTGGCGCCCCCAACGGTAACTTTACTTCCGAATAGGAGATGAGAAGTTTATTGCATTTACAAAAAAATTGTATTTTGTTACATACCTAATACAATAAACTTATTGTCTAACATTAGTGGTTTATACTTTTTCTTTCAGATTGTTATTCTCCGAAATGGAACTGTACAAGTGCCAAATATACCATACCAAGGGCAAAGAAGCATTTGATTGCTCAAACGGTGGCCTTGAACCCTACAAGTGTCACAAATGCAATGCCTTCGCTACGCCATTATTATCACAACTGAGGTATCACATCCTCCAAGGTCACACATCACAATGTGTTGAACCCACGACATACAAATGTCCCTCATGTGATTTCAAGTCATTTTCGGAATTTTTGCTTTCCCATCATTTAAATTTAACACAACACCAAAGCAAGGACATCTACAAATGTATAAATTGTGACTACAAGACTAAATTTTTCGTCAGTTTGAGAAAACATTTTCTCCAAAAACATCCAGACATTGTCTGGTTCAAATGCGAGCACTGTCCCTTTAAGGGAATAAACAAGAACGATTTGCGCCGCCACCTTAGACAAAACCACGATCCTAGCCTTCGATATCAGTGCCAATATTGCGATTACAAAACGAAAAAAAACTACACTTTGAGACGCCATGTTATCACTCAACACGAACTTAAGCAAAAACATTTACCCCGGACGTTGATTTGCCCCAAATGCCAGTTCACCACGCCTTTCAGACACAAGTTGAACAAGCACGTGGTGAACAAACACGGCCCTAGTAGGTTCAAGTGCGAGCAATGCGAGTTTGGGACCAGATACAAGTACAACTTGCAAAAACACGTCGCTGTTAAGCACACAAATAACCCCAAAGTGCTCAAATGCCAGATGTGCGAATATAAGCCCAAGCATAAGGACTACCTCATAGACCACATACGGACCCAACATGGCGTCGTTCCGGCATTCGAGTGTGCGCCTTGCGAGTTCAAAACAAATGTTAAGCGGTCTTTCGTTAGACATTGTCGGGCACATAATGAATCCCAGAAGTGTAACGAGTGCGGTTTAAGTTTACAAAATAAGTTGGAACTTGCCAAACACAAAAAACTTGAACATTTGAAGGTTAGCGTGGATGTTAAAGTGCACAAATGCCAACTTTGTGATTTTCAAAGTGAATATCCGGGGAATGTCCATAGGCATAAGTACAATAAACATTTGGATCAGTGGGTTTACTGTGCGCATTGTGATCACAAAACGAAAAGGAAGGACAGTTTGCTTGAGCATCTGAGGACACAGCATAAGCTTGCCCTTATCTAGTGGTTTGTGATTTTGGAACACAAAAAAATTGAAGGCGGAATTCAATATATATATTTTGGTTTTTGTGTGGTAGTTATGTTGGATTTGGGGACGTAGGGAATGAAGAAATGAAAAGCTTAAATATAGGTTATTTACTTTAATTGCAAAAGTGGTTGTAAAATGAACAAGATACAATAATTCTTATTACGATGGAAAACTTTTAGCATTATTAATATAAAAATGATTTTCGTGTACTTTTCCTGATGTTAAATGATTTATTATTTTTTTAATATAACCGATATCAGATTTTCTAGAAGAAAGTAGCATTAGTTATAACAATACCATCTATCTCTAAAAAATAGGATAGCTGTTTGTATCCAAGGGAGGAAATACATGTTTCCAATTTTTCAAAATATTATTTATTTTCAACATAATAAGAAATTGAATAAAAAAAATTAACTCAATAGCTTTAAAAATAACAAAAATATAAGCTTTTTGTCTGCCGGTTTGACAGCCTGATGACGTCACGCGGCATAAACTGTTCACAAGGTAGCTGCGATTTACACACTATTGTTCCTTCCGGCATTGTATTAGGATCTCTGGATAATTTTATTAACTTAGAGAAATAAATATTGAAAGAAAGTGTTATTTGTGATGATTGAAGTAATTTGTTTAAGTAGATACTGTAATAAATCACTAATAACTAATAATAATCCATTTTAATAATCACACAAAAATCAGCGTTTGCGATTTTTTTTGCTTTAATTCTTTCTGCATGCCTTTGAATTTTTTCAGATTTTTTCTACAATTTCTTATAAATAATAAATATTAATTAATGAGAAATATTTATGTTAATAAAATATTATTTTATTTAAAAAAATTAAAAACATTAACCAATAGAAAATTTTATGATTTCTAGAACAAGCGATGCTTGCAAAATGTTTTGTACAAAAAATATGTAAAAAAATAAGTGTTCTACAAACGACTTCTTAGTTAAGATATCGACTCTTGCATAAACATAAATACAATTTCTTTATTTGTCAAGACTTTTGAAGACGCGTTCGATGAATGAGTTATTGTAATGTTCTCATTTTTTATATCAAACGGTTTTATAACGTGAGATTTCTGAATTTTATTTATTTTATTTAGGGCTAATAGTTCATTAAACATTCGTAAAAGATATAGAAGTGCAATAGCAAAATATTTTTCAAAATTCGCATTTTGATAACTCTCCCGTTATCGAATTTTGAAAACAAAAATACATTTGTGATCAGCAAGAAGTGGACATTCGTTGCATTGTCTTGGTTTTTCAAAAAAAAATTATTAAAAAAAAAAGAATTTTTTTTCCAAAAATAAATCAAAAAATAAAAAAATGTTAAGTTGGCGCAAAAAAAAATTAACAAATTGATTAACAAATCAATGTTGTTTAAAACAGTTCACCAAGGGGGTGAATGGTCAACTCATGCACCTACAAAAAAAAAATAAACAAATTTCTAAATTAGGTATAGTTAAGTTGGCAATACTTGAACATGTGGCCCTGTCGCCAAAACGTAGAGAATCGCATCGGCGATATCTTCCGGTTTAAGGGCCGGAATATCGAAATTTTTCGAATCGTTTTCATCTTCCAAGTCTCTAACCAGGCCCGGACTTATACTCTGCCAAAAAAATTACAGTAAAGAAAATAATATCAATGACTTTTTTCCTATATACTGTGACTTTAACCAAGCTTCGAGTGGTTCGTAACTCCTGTCGTAGACTTTCGGTCAGGGCCGTAACGGCAAACTTCGAGGCCGGGTAGACATTGAGACTTGGCTCGGCCATATTGGGGACAATATGGCCGGCGATTGAGTTCATATGGATCACGTGACCTGCGACATTACACCTTCGCATGATTTTGACAGCTTCACGGGTGCAAATACAGAGTGCCATGACGTTGACGTCAAAAACGCGCCGCCATTCTTTCGCGGCGCCATCTTGAAAACAATGAACTAGATACGAAATGGCGGTTCGGGAGCGTCACCTATGAGAGTTGTGGACCGGCTTAAGCTAGCATTGTTGATTAGGACTTGAACTGGCCCCAACTTTTCTAAAATATAATTGAAAGTTTTGACAACGTCTTCGTCCTTTGTTATGTCGCATTTTAACGCCAGGATTTGACCGCATGCGTTGGTGAGAGTGGAGCCGAGGTCCTGGATGCGGTGCGTGAGACGCGCCAAGCCTACTACCTATCAGGCAAAGTCAGGGTGGTATTGATAAAACTTAATAACTGATCAATAAATAAAAATTATGAATTAATGCGAGTTTGCTTGTTTTTTTCACCTTCATCCCTTTCTCGGCCAAAGCTTTCATTAAAGTGGGTCCTGTACCAATACTGGCACCTGTCACTATTGCCACTTTACCCTCCCAACGTTCCATTTTTCGACCAGAAAAGTTCAACAAGTCTGGAGCGTGACAAGACGACTCGGTTACTGAATTAATTCAGTTCAAACTGTCGCGTTTTTGTGATACACCCTGTATGCCTAGATGTTGTACATTTTTTAAATTTAAAACACATGTTTTTTAAGTAAATTGAAACTAGAATAGACGATTTTTTTAAATCAACTCGAATGGTCAAGGTCAGTAATCACTACGAAGCAAAACAAAAAAAAAACAGCGATTATTTTGTTAAAAAGTTTTTGAAAAAAATCGAAATTTTTTTTAAAATTTTAAACCGAGAAGTTGGGTTAAAGCTGGTAAATTTCTGGTTCCCTGTATTTTTGCATCCTATATACAGGGTTATTCACGTATCAATCCGCGTCTAACTGTAAAAAAACTCAAATGACAATTTCATACCGACTTAGATTTATGATTTGATTTTTAAACACAAAATTTGAACGTATACTTTGTAAACTGTATTTTGTGTTGTTTTTACTTGATCAGAGTTTTATGTGAATAACCCTGTATTAATAAATTTTTTTAAACTCTGAAAAAATGCATTTTTTTAAGCGAAACTTCTCTTGTCGAACGTTTTTTTAATTAATTCAATTCGAACTGTCGCGTTTTTATTATAGACCCTGTATGTTTGGATGTTATACAATTATTTGCATTTTTTAACTTCAAAACACATGTTTTTTTAAGTAAATTGAAACTGGAATAGACGATTTTTTTAAATCAACTCGAATGGCCAAGGTCAGTAATCACTACGATGCAAAACAAAAAAAACAGCGATTATTTTGTTAAAAAGTTTTTGAAAAAAATCGAATTTTTTTTTTAAATTTTAAACGGAGAAGTTGGGTTAAAGCTGGTAAATTTCTGGTTCCCTGTATTTTTGCATCCGATATACAGGGTTATTCACGTATCAATCCACGTCTGACTGTAAAAAAACTCAAATGACAATTTCATACCGACTTAGATTTATGATTTGATTTTTAAACACAAAGTTTGAACATTTACTTTGTAAACTGTATTTTGTGTTGTTTCTACTTGATCAGAGTTTTATGTGAATAACCCTGTATTAATAATTTTTTTGGTCCTGTGAGTCAGATGTGAAAATCGGGTAAGAAAAAAACACAAAATTAATGGAAGTTATTTTATTATACGTTTGCTGATCAATTATTGCACCTACAACTTTTTTCACAGTGATTAGAGAATAAAAAAAACAAATTTTAGTGTTGCGATTTATTTAGAACTGATCTCCCACTGGACGAATCGTTAACTCGCTCACCTGTAATACATTATTATCAACAAAATAATAAAAAAATCGTTAAATCCGGACCTGAACGTTGGGCTCCGTCCCTAGCACGTACACTACGGCATGTGCGATATTTTCCGGTTTAAGAGCCGGAATTTGTGCCAACGTTTATTTTTTTAAGTTTTTGAAAAAAATCGAAAATATTTTTTAAATTTTAAACGGAGAAGTTGGGTTAAAGCTGGTAAATTTCTGGTTCCCTATATTTTTGCATCCTATATACAGGGTTATTCACGTATCAATCTGCGTCTGACTGTAAAAAAACTCAAATGGCAATTTCATACCGACTTAGATTTATGATTTGATTTTTAAACACAAACTATGAACGTATACTTTGTAAACTGTATTTTGTGTTGTTTCTGCTTGATCAGAGTTTTATGTGAATAACCCTGTATTAATAATTTTTTTGGTCCTGTGAGACAGATGTAAAAATCGGGTAAGAAAAAAACACAAAATTAATGGAAGTTATTTTATTATACGTTTGCTGATCAATTATTGCACCTAAAACTTTTTCACAGTGATTAGAGAATAAAAAAACACGAAATTTTAGTGTTGCGATTTATTTAGAACGGATCTCCCACGGGACGAATCGTTAACTCGCTCACCTGTAACACACTATCACCTACAAAATAACAAAAAATTGTTAAATCCGGACCTGGACGTTGGGCTCCGTCCCTAGCACGTACACTACGGCTTGTGCGATATTTTCCGGTTTAAGAGCCGGAATTTGTGCCAACATTTATTTTATTTTGTTAGAAAGTTTTTGAAAAAAATCGAAAATATTTTTTAAATTTTAAACGGAGAAGTTGGGTGAAAGCTGGTAAATTTCTGGTTCCCTGTATTTTTGCATCCCATATACAGGGTTATTCACGTATCAATCCGCGTCTGACTGTAAAAAAACTCAAATGTTAATTTCATACCGACTTAGATTTATCATTTGATTTTTAAACACAAACTATGAACGTATACTTTGTAAACTGTATTTTGTGTTGTTTCTGCTTGATCAGAGTTTTATGTGAATAACCCTGTATTAATAATTTTTTGGTCCTGTGAGACAGATGTGAAAATCGGATAAGAAAAAAACACAAAATTAATGGAAGTTATTTTATTATACGTTTGCTGATCAATTATTGCACTAAAACTTTTTCACAGTGATTAGAGAATAAAAAACTCCAAATTTTAGTGTTGCGATTTATTTAGAACGGATCTCCCACTGGACGAATCGTTAACTCGCTCACCTGTAACACACTATCACCTACAAAATAACAAAAAATTGTTAAATCCGGACCTGGACGTTGGGCTCCGTCCCTAGCACGTACACTACGGCTTGTGCGATATTTTCCGGTTTAAGGGCCGGAATTTGTGCCAACATTTCTTTCATGTCGTCTCCGCCCATGCCTTCTTGGAATTCAGTTCGGACAACTCCCGGACTAATACTCTGGAAAAGTGCATTTTTTAAGCGAAACTTCTCTTGTTGAACGTTTTTTTTAATACGCGTACCGTGACCTTGATCCGGGTTTTGTCCCTGACTAATTCCTGGCGCAGTGTTTCGGTCAGGGCCGTAACGGCGAATTTTGAGGCCGGATAGACGTTGAAGTCGGGGATATTTTGGACCTGGTGGCCCGCAATGGAGTTTAAGTGGATGATGTGTCCGTCAATATCGTATTCTTTCATGATTTTGACCGCTTCGCGGGTGCAAATACATAAGGCCATAATGTTAACTTCGAGAACTTGGCGCCAGAGGTCGCTATCACCATCTTAAATAAAAATTTTGTTATGGGAGAAAACCTACAAATCATTGTTTTTTTTGGGAGACACGTCATGCGAGAATAATGAACTTCGTTAAATAATTACCTACTGTTTTGTGCAAGTCATCTGAATAACGAGAAAACTAAAGCGAATTTCTGAAAAATATGTTCAGTATTTTATGTAGTAGGCATTGATCTATGCTATTTCTGGTCCTGTTTTAATAAGTAATGTATTGTATGCGATACGTAATTGAAACGTCAATAAAGTTTTCAACAAACAAAACATATAAACTGAACTAAAAGTAACGCACAAAGTTCATATTTTTGCTATTAGTCATTTTTCAAAAAATCTTCGAACAAGTTCGACATTTATGATGTCATTCGTGACGTCAATTTAAGTTTTTTTATATGACAAACGACATTTTCAGCGGCTCACTTTCTGTATTATACCAACTTTCAACGAGATCTGACATTTTAAATTTTTTTGCTAAAAATTAAGAGAAGCAATTTCAATAGTAGAAAATTTTATTCAACAAAAAAATTCATAACTCAAAAACTAAAAGTCTTAGAGCAATGCGGTTTGTTCCATTGAATTCAGCGGCTCATTTTCTGTGTCATACCAACTTTTCACGAGATTTAAAATTTTAATTTTTTTTGCTAAAATTTCCTCTGAGTAATAAATACACTTACCTTCAAAGAGGTGAAAAAAAATTTTTTTTAACTCACTCCAGTCAATTTTTATGGACTTTTACATGTCTTAACAACCCACAAAAGTTGTTAAAAGTCCACAAAAAGTCCATATGTTCGATTTTTTGATGTTTGATTTTTTCAATTTTCGTCGCAGTTTTTGTCGATTTTGGGTACCCGGAATATTTGTCGAGCAATAGCTCCGGAACTATCAGAGATAACCCCATGAAGTGTATTATCGTTGGAAAGTTCTTTAAATTATCTATTTTTTTCAAAAAAAAATATTGTTCTCTGACTAATAGTTTTCGAGCAAATTGGAGACAAATGCCAAATTTGGTAAAATTTTAAAAAATTCATAACTAAAAAACTATTGGGAATTTGGCAATTTTCTTGATGCCAATCGATTCCCCGGATCATTTTGCATAGGTATGGATAAAAATAGTTCCACTTTTTCGAATAGTTTAGCCGTAAATGAGAAAATAAAAAAAATTAAAAAAAAGTTAACACCCCCCCCCTTAAAATCGGTCAATTTTTAAAGTGTCTCTAAATCAAATGAAACCTATTCTATCTTATAGATTTTGATGTGCTCTTTCCGATCTAAAAAAGCGTTTTCTCCTAGCTCTTTTAGTTTGGCCGTAATCGGCGTTTGAAAATTGAAAAATTTTTTGCGAGATATCGCCTTGAGTCCTATGCCATTTTGTAGAGCTTTTTATTCCGGTTGTCCTCGATTTTTCCGTTTTTCGATAACTCTAATAGTTTGGCCGTGATTGGCGGTTGAAAATTGAAAAAAAGCGAAAATGGAAACCTTTTTTTGCGTTTTTCTCGGAAACTGTAAGACTTAGAGCAACGAACAAAAAACCATCTGATAGCGCTTAATTTTAGCTATTTTTTCGTCTGAACCCGGAGCCGCTCCGGGGAACGGTTCCGGCTACAGAGGCGATCAAAGTTTTTCACTAAAAAAATTCATAAAAAAAAAACTAAAAGTCGTAGAGCAATGCGGTTTGCTCCATTGAATTCTACGGCTCATTTTACATAATATATCAATTTTTCACAAGAATTAAAAATTTAAAATTTTTTGCCTAAATTTAGGGTAGCCATTTGTCATAGTGAAAAATTTTATTCATTAAAAAAATTCATAACTCGAAAACTAAAAGTCGTAGAGGAATGCGGTTTGTTCCATTGAATTCAGCGGCTCATTTTCTGTATTATACCCACTTTTCAAATTTAAAATTTTTATTTTTTTTGCTAAAATTTCCTGAGTAATAAATACACACACTTACCTTCAAAGAGGTGAATTTTTTTTTTTTTAAACTAACTCCAGCAAATTTTTATGGACTTCTACATGTCTTAACAACCCACTAAAGTTGTTAAAAGTCCACAAAAAGTCCATTTGATCGATTTTTTGATGTTTGATTTTTTCAATTTTCATCGCAGTTTTTGTCGATTTTGGGTACCCGGAACTTTTGTCGAGCAATAGTTCCGGAACTATACGAGATAACCCCATGAAGTGTATTATCGTTGGAAAGCTCTTTAAATTATCTATCTTTTTAAAAAAAATATATTGTTGTCTGACTTATAGTTTTCGAGAAAATGCAAAGAAAAGCAAAAATTAGATCATATACTCAAATATTCATAACTAAAAAACTATTGGGAGCTTGGCAATTTTCTCGATGCCAATCGGTTAATTATGTTCAGTATTTTATGTAGTAAGCACTGATCTATGCTATTTCTGGTCCTGTTTTAATAAGTAATGTATTGTATGCGATACGTAATTGAAACGTCAATAAAGTTTTCAACAAACAAAACATATAAACTGAACTAAAAGTAACGCACAAAGTTCATATTTTTGCTATTAGTCATTTTTCAAAAAATCTTCGAACAAGTTGATTTTATTTTGACTCTCATAGTGACATTTATGATGTCATTCGTGACGTCAATTTTAGTTTTTTAAATGACAAACGACATTTTTGTTCAACAAATGAAATTAAAAATTTTGTTTTTGACTAAGAAAACCAAAACCAAAAAAAAAATAAATAAATAAAGCAAGAACGAAAAAATAAAATATTATGAGTATTTCAATAACGGTCATAAGTCATAATTTTATTTTGTTTTCTTCTTTTTTTGTTATTTTTTCTTTATTTTTTTAAATTTGTTTATGCTTACTTTAATTACTTAATTAATGTAATATTGTTTTAAACCAGATTTTCAATAAAAATCTCACCGGAAAGGCTCGTCGCTTTAGTAAGCCCGGCATTATTGATCAAAATATGTACAGGTCCCACGCTTTCAATAACCCACTTGAAAGCCTCCAAAATACTCTCTTCCTTTGTAAGGTCGCAAGCAACAGCAAAAAGCTCCCCAGGTTGATCAGCCAAATCAGCAGCCAGCTCTTCGACCCGTTCAACACGTCTCGCAAGACCAATCACCTAAATATTTTTTTTTGTAATTTAGAAAAAATAAATTCAATTCGTACAAACCTTAAGTCCTTTTTGAACCAAAAGCTTTGCTATCGCAGCTCCAATTCCAGAACTAGCGCCTGTCACTATTGCTATTTTTCCTTCCCAACGGTCCATTTTACCAGCAACAAGTCTCGACGGAAAGTGATGGGTGAAATTATGGGTTGGAATAAAGATCGATGTTAGCCAAGCAACGAGCTCACAACATTATTCGTATTACAAATGAGATGGGTAAATATTTGGTCGGTTTGGTACTAATTATTAAAACCTCATGAGTCATGGCCAAAAATTGAGTGTTTCTAACGTAGAATGACCGGCGGAATCCAAATCTGCAAGAATCAAGTCGATACGACTAACCGTTCGGCAAAAATAGAGAAAACTTTACAAATGACTATCAATTTTTTTATTTCCTTACTGGTACTGAAATAAATAGGCAATTGTCTCCTATTTAGACAATCAAAAATTTTAAAAATTACGCTAAAAAAAATTAAAATAAATGTAGGCAAGTGATCAAAAAATTTTTTTAAACTCACTCCGGTAAATTTTTATGGACTTCTATATGTCTTAACAACCCACTAAACTTGTTAAAAGTTTACAAAAAGTCTATATGTTCAATTTTTTGATGTTTGATTTTTTCAATTTTCGTCGCAGTTTTTGTCGATTTTGGGTTCCCGGAACTTTTGTCGAGCAATAGCTCCGGAACTATTAGAAATAACCCCATGAAGTGTATTATCGTTGGAAAGATCTTTAAATTATGTATTTTTTTCAAAGAAGATTATTGTTCTCGCACTAATAGTTTTCGAGCAAATTGCAAACAAAAGCAAAAATTGGTAAAATTTTAAAAAATTCATAACTAAAAAACTATTGGGAATTTGCCAATTTCTTCGATGCCAATCGATTCTCGGGATCATTTTGCATGGGTATGGATCAAAATAGTTCCACTTTCTCGAACAGTATTGCCGTAATTTATTTTATTTTAATTTGAAAAATGGTGGATGCGCCGAATTATTTTTCAAAAAATTCATAACTCAAAAACTAAAAGCCTTAGAGCAATGCGGTTTGTTCCACTGAATTCAGCGGCTCATTTTCTGTATTATACCAACTTTTCACGAAATTTAAAAGTTTCAATTTTTTTGCTCAAATTTCCTGAGTAATAAATACACTTTACCTTCAAAGAGGTGAAAAATTATTTTTTTTAAAACTCACTCCAGTAAATTTTTATGGACTTCTACATGTCTTAAGAACCCACAAAAGTTGTTAAAAGTCCACAAAAAGTCCATATGTTCGATTTTTTGATGTTTGAATTTTTCAATTTTCGTTGCAGTTTTTGTCGATTTTGGGTACCCGAAACTTTTGTCAAGCAATAGCTCCGGAACTATCAAAGATAACCCCATGAAGTGTATTATCGTTGGAAAGCTCTTTAAATTATCTATCTTTTTAAAAAAAAATATTTTTCTCCAACTAATAGTTTTCGAGCAAATTAGAGACAAATGCAAAAATTGGTACAATTTTAAAAAATTCATAATTAAAAAACTATTCGGAATTTGGCAATTTTCTCGATGCCAATCGATTCCCCGGATCATTTTGCATAGGCTTGGATCGAAACAGTTCCACTTTTTCGAATAGTTTAGTCGTAATTGGGAAAATAAAAAAAATTTAAAACAAGTTAACACCCCCCCCTTAAAATCAGTCAATTTTTAAAGTGTCTCTAAATCAAATGAAACCTATTCTGTCTTATAGATTTTGATGTGCTCTTTCCGATCTAAAAAAGCGTTTTCTCCTAACTCTTTTAGTTTGGCCGTAATCGGCGTTTGAAAGTTGAAAAATTTTTTGCGAGATATCGCCTTGAGTCCTATGCCATTTTGTAAAGCTTTTTATTCCGGTTGTCCTCCATTTTTCCGTTTCTCGATAACTCTAATAGTTTCGCCGTAATTGGCGATTGAAAATTGAAAAAAAGTGAAAATGGAAACCTTTTTTTGCGTTTTTCTCGGAAACTGTAAGACTTAGAGCAACGAACAAAAAACCATCTGATAGCGCTTAATTTTATCTATTTTTTCGTCCAAACCCGGAGCCGCTCCGGGCAACGGTTCCGGCTACAGAGGCGATCAAAGTTTTTCACTAAAAAAATTCATAAAAAAAAAACTAAAAGTCGTAGAGCATTGCGGTTTGTTCGATTGAATTCTACGGCTCATTTTACATAATATATAAATTTTTCACAAGAATAAAAAATTTAAAATTTTTTGCCTAAATTTAGCGTAGCCATTATTAAGGTAAACAGTTTTATTCAACAAAAAAATTCATAACTCGAAAACTAAAAGTCGTAGAGCACTGCGGTTTGTTCCATTGAATTCAGCGGCTCATTTTCTGTATTATACCAACTTTTCACGAGATTTAAAATTTTCAATTTTTTTGCTCAAATTATAAATACACTTATCTTCAGAGATGAAAAAAAAATTTTTTTAAACTCACTCCAGTAAATTTTTATGGACTTCTACATGTCTTAACAACCCACAAAAGTTGTTTTTAGTCCACAAAAAGTCCATATGCTCGATTTTAAGATGTTTGATTTTTTCAATTTTCGTCGCAGTTTTTGTGGATTATGGGTACCCGGAACTTTTGTCGAGCAATAGCTCCGGAACTATCAGAGATAACCCCATGAAGTGTATTATCGTTGGAAAGCTCTTTAATTTGTCTATCTTTTTCAAAAAAAATATTGTTCTCCGACTAATAGTTCTCGAGCAAATTGCTGCTAAATGCAAAAATTGGTAAAATTTTAAAAAATTCATAACTAAAAAACTATTCGGAATTTGGCAATTTTCTCGATGCCAATCGATTCCCCGGATCATTTTGCATGGGTATGGATCAAAACAGTTCCACTTTTTCGAATAGTTTAGCCATAAATAAGAAAATAAAAAAAAATTAAAAAAAGTTAACACCCCCCCCCTTAGAAATCGGTCAATTTTTAAAGTGTCTCAAAATCAAATAAAACCGATTCTACCTTATAGATTTTGATGTGCTCTTTCCGATCTAAAAAAGCGTTTTCTCTTAGCTCTTTTAGTTTGGCCGTAATCGGCGTTTGAAAATTGAAAATTTTTTTGCGAGAAATCGCCTTGAGTCCTATGCCATTTTGTAGAGTTTTTTATTCTAGTTATCCTCCATTTTTCCGTTTTTCGATAACTCTAATAGTTTCGCCGTAATTGGCGGTTGAAAATTGAAAAAAAGTGAAAATGGAAACCTTTTTTTGCGTTTTTCTCGGAAACTGTACGACTTAGAGCAACGAACAAAAAACCATCTGACAGCGCTTAATTTTATCTATTTTTTCGTCTAAACCCGGAGCCGCTCCGGGCAACGGTTCCGGCTACAGAGGCGATCAAAGTTTTTCACTAAAAAAATTCATTAAAAAAAAACTAAAAGTCGTAGAGCACTGCGGTTTGTTCCATTGAATTCCACGGCTCATTTTACATATTATATCAATTTTTCACAGGAATTAAAAATTTAAAAAAATTCATAACTCAAAAACTAAAAGTCGTAGAGCAATGCGGTTTCTTCCATTGAATTCAGCGGCTCATTTTCTGTGTTATACCAACTTTTTTACACAGTTTTATCAACTACAAGACTCCCAAATCAGATATAAAAGCACTCAAGTTTGATGATATTATCACCAAAGAACAAACAAACAATCAAAATTGCAAAGAAATTAATCAAGATGTGATAAATATTTTTGTTAAACAAACAATCGAGAAAGTTTCCAATTTTTTAAAAATTTTTATTATTTATCTTCAATATGATAGTAAATGACCGGCGGAATCCAAATCTGCAAGAATCAAGTCGCAACGACTAACCGTTGGGAAAATATCGTTAATCTAACCGTTAACTTTACAAAATCACTTTTTTGATCTCCGGCCCGCTCTCTAACAATTAAAAACCAATTTTCCCAACCTCTTGAATTTATCATCACAATGATTTTTCATTTTTTCAATGACAGGTGACGTAATAATGGTTACACAATTATTGTATCAAAAAAAAAAACTCTTCAAATAAATAATTTCGTGGGTATAAAAGTTGTTTGAGTTGGGAGTTTCTTCAGTTCCTGGTTTGAATTGGTACGCGAGATATGGATCGTTGGGTTGGTAAAGTGGCGATTGTTACGGGGGCTAGTGCCGGAATGGGCGCCGCAATAGCCAAAAGTTTGGTGATGAAAGGGTTAAAAGTAAGTGTGATGGATTAGTTATAAAATAAAAAGCGGCCTGAGTTGACAAAATTGGTTTATTGATTCGATGGAAATAGAAGATGTTTGGGTCAAGGTCGCAGCGTAAAGCCTTGAACAAGTTTTATTTTATTATTCATTGTCTGTTTATTTTCTCGTCTTTCCGGTGCTTTTTTGAAATCGAATAACATTGGAACAAAATCGCCTTCGTCCTAATATGTATTATAAATTATAAATTATAAATTATATATTATATATTATATATTATATATTATATATTATATATTATATATTATATATTATATATTGTAACAAGTGTTCAATAATTGTTCTGGTAAGATCGCCTATGTGTGGCAAAAAACGTATATCTCGGTTAACATTACAGAACAATGACAGATGACAGCTGTCAGTGTCAGACCAAAAATGCAGCAAAAATTCACACGTTCAACTGAGCTTGCAGAGTAAATTCTTGAACGTCTGCATACAATTACCATGATTTGCAATGTAATTTTTATCAAAGACTCCTAAACTCCAAAAATATGACAACATTTAAACAGTTGACAGCAAACCATATGAACTTATCATGTAACCTGCGTTCATGCTAGAAAGAGAAAACCACAGAAAACCACGACCAGAACAATTATTAAACACTTGTCATATTATATATTATATATTACATATTATATATTATATATTATATATTATATATTATATATTATATATTATATATTATATATTATATATTATATATTATATATTATATATTATATATTATATATTATATATTATATATTATATATTATATATTATACAGCGTGTTCAAAAACTGGCGCCAACTCAATGGTGTGTGGTAGAGAACTGGTTACATATAAAAGTAAAAATAGTAAAAAAATTCTTTGTATTAAAGTTATTGATAAATAACGGATTTTAGATAAATGATATGTGGCAACGTTGTCTAACAGTCATGATCGCAATAGAATTTGAGCAAGAATAAAAATAAATTATTTTTGAAACGGTTTCCTAGGAAATAATTCCCAGTGTTGGCACATCTACACATTGTGATTTTTTGGATGAATTTTAATTTTTTTAAATTAAAAAAACTGCTAAAATCTGATAGTAAATTTTAAAATAATTATTCATCGTTTTGTTACGGAACGATTACCTGGTATGAAACATAAGAACATAAAAAAATAATGAAAACTAAATAAGTTAACACAATAAGTTTGTAGCTTCAGATTTTTTAAAATATAACTTTAGGAATTTTTTCAACATTTTTCTCGTAATCTGCACTTGCTTCTCAATAACGTGCCACTGAGTTGCTGCGCCAGTTTTTGAGCACCCTGTATATTATATATTATATATTATATATTATATATTATATATTATATATTATATATTATATATTATATATTATATATTATATATTATATATTATAGCTGCAATTTTTTTATTTTTCCCTCCAGGTTGCAGGCCTAGCCCGTCGCATCCAGCGCATCCAAGACCTCGCCAACGAGCTGTCCGATGCCCCAGGTCAGCTCTTCCCCCTGCGCTGCGACATCACCAGCGAGGAGGCCATCCTCAAGTGCTTTAAGTGGGTCACGGACAACGTAGGTCCCGTTCAAATCCTCGTCAACAACGCCGGTCTCACCAGACCCACCAATCTCCTAGGTGGGCCCACTCCACCCACTCCCCACCACTCCCACTAACACGTCATTCTCTAGATGGGGCGAGTGACGAATGGCGACGCGTCTTCGACGTCAACGTCATGGCACTCTGTATTTGCACACGCGAAGCTGTCCGAATCATGCGCGAGAATAATCTCTACGGACACGTGATTCACATGAATGCCATTGCAGGGCATTATGTGCCCAATATGCCTCAGCCGAATTTCAACGTTTATCCGGCCTCGAAATTTGCCGTTACGGCCCTGACCGAGAGTTTGAGGCAAGAGTTGAGGTATAATAAGTTGCCGATTAAAGTTACGGTGAGTTGAGTTAAGGGCTAAATGGGCTATAGCCCAGGGCGGCAAAAATATGTTTATTATGATTAAAAAATAACTTAATTATCTTAATTCATTAAAAAATACAACTGATAAACCTCATGAAGTTAAAAGCAGATATATATTTAGATATATTAGAAGTAGATAAAAAATTATTTGACGATTCCAAATCAGTCTTCATTATTATCCCATTAGACAAAATTATATATTATATAATATATATTATAAAATATATATAAATATATAAAATATAAAATATATATTTTATATTTATATATATACGGATATTATATAATATATATAATATTAGATATACATTATATAAAATATATATGTATATATATATATATATATATATATATATATTATATATACGGACTCGTCTTGCGTAACAAGTTTATAAAATGTCAAGTGTCACCTCATGTGAAAGAGCGTTTTGCAAGGAATACAACGCACTCTTTGTTTTCTGAATATTTCAACTTATAAAGCTGGTTTTTATTTTTTTATCACGTAGACTTTGAAAAAATTCAAAAAACAAATAGTTGAGTTTAAGAGAAAAAAAGTTACTGTTAATCTTTCAAATTAATATATATTATTATGTTGGAATTTGTAAATTTAATGGAATAAAAAAATTAAATATTTGATCTGTCCTTGCGGTTAAAGTGTCGAGAGTTCTGCGTAGTTTTGTTACGTTATGTAATATTGCAGAGTATAAGTCCCGGAGTGGTCCGGACTGAGTTCCAGGATGGGTTCCCGGAGGATGGGACGAAGGAGGCTTTGGCTGAAATGCCGGCTTTACGTCCTGAAGATATCGCAGAAGCTGTGGTTTATATTTTATCGACGGGGCCGCAAGTTCAGGTGAATTGTAAAATTTTTATTACGTTACGTTACGTTGTGTTTGTGTTCACAGGTGCACGAATTGACCGTTCATCCCCTTGGTGAATTATTTTAATATTTCTTTTTTATGTTTGTTTTTAAATGTATAGCAATAAAAACATGCGATCAACACTTGTTGCTTTATTTTCAAAAAAAAAAAAATAACACAATTTCATCCAAAAATAATCACCAGTTTTTTTAATTAAAATTAAACAAATAAAAAATCTATCTGTACAGAACTTAAAAAAAAATAGAAATAGCAAAGTAGGTATTTTTTTTGTACAATAAATATAATACTTTTCAAACACCAGTTTTTTCCTTTATCCAATTTCTGAACGCTGCAGTCCTGGTGTATCCCGCAGGATAATTTTTCTCGCAAGCGCTATCCCCTACAAAACTGAAAATCCCAACATGTATTGGATTTTTCGTCTCAGCATTGATAATAACTAAAGGAGCTCCACCGTCGTGTAAACAGGGACCTTTAACCGAATTTGGGTTTTTCGTGCAAACCACACTTGAAGTAACAACGTCAGGACCGTAAATTTGTTCACACTCTTTGTTATCGATCACAGGGACTTCAGCATATTGCAGAACAGAGGTTAGATTGAAGTTCTGAACGTCTAAAAAAATCGTTTTCATGGCACGATGAAAAATATAAAATTAATTTTGATTAAATTTGTCATTGTTTCAAATATTATTCAAATTTTTTTTCTTATTATAAAAAAATACTTTTGATTATACAGACTGTTTATAAAAAAGTGTAGTATCTCAGGTGGCTCTGGAATTTGAATTTGACGTATTTATTATTTTATACCAATAAAATTTCTGAAAAGTACCAATTTTTATCCACCCAGGCAACCAGTAAAACCAATTTTTTCATATACTAACATTTTTTGTTTTTTCTTGAAAGAAGCAGCTTTTAATACCTACTACGATCCACTTTGTATAAGTCAAAAACAAAAGATAATAAGATAAGAAAATAAATGATAGCGGGATGCGGTTTTGACAAAAAATATTTTCTCAAAAAACAGACCCTTAGCTTCGGAAATCAGAATAGCACCATCCAGTAGATTTTTAAATGTCAAAAGTACGAAAATAGTTACATTATTAAAATAATGTTTTTTTAGACAAAATACTCGTTCCTTAATATTGTTAACAAAAATTTGCTTCAATACATAAAAACTTGACTTTTTGTTTTACCGTCGTGACTGGAATGTCCCCAGCCACTGATAGTGGCACTTGTTCCAGGTGGTAACCCATCTTCATCTAAAGCAATTGGTTTAATGTTTTCTAAAAAAAAAAAAATACCAATAATTTGTCTCACTTTTGAAACTCGATTCTACCGTTAAATTCCAAATCAGTTGGAAGTTTTATTAAAGCAATGTCATTCTGTAGAGTCGCAAAATCAAAATCTTCATGAATCAGCACTTCCCTACTAATACGAAGTTCCGGTGTCGATGAATTAAGATTAACTATTCCTGGATACACATATGCAGTCATGCCAACTCTAAAATTTTTAATCCAATTTTTGCAAGACTTTTTGGTCCCGTACAGTCACGACCAAAAAGAATGACACCCCTACCGACCGGACCAGACTAACAACTTTTAGACCATAAATTTAGACAAACAGCATATTTGTCTAAATTTATAATAATATAATATGCAAATAATACATTTGCCTATTAACCGTATAAGAGTGTCATTCTTTTTGTTCGTGACTGTACATACATATCAATGCAAGATGCAGATGTCAGAACCCATTTTTCATTAATTATGGCACCGTTACAGTAGACAAGGAGATTTGAGCGTAAACAAATGATAAATACTTGCCACGGGAATTGACCAATTTGGGCATCGTTTCCGTTAATAACTTTAATTTCTGCAAGAAACAAGTTTGAAAAAATTGGATTTTTTGGAATAATACCTCGACTTATGGGTGAAATTGTTGGCACACTTTTAGACTCTACCAAAATTGCGAGAGAGAAATATGTCAAAATGCTGCCGAACCACATTTTTCACAGTTCGTATTAGCTTTATTACTGAAATTTAGCTAGTTAGAGATAATAAAGTTAAAAAATATTTATCTATTCCAGGCAATAGATACCAAAAATGCGTATAAGTTTTTGATTTCTAAGAGACGCATAGGAATTGGCAAATTAGTTATTGTTTTATTAGATAGAATTGTGCTTATTCTAAAATTAAGTTGCTTGAGAATTTTTTTTATTTTATTAATTTTTTTATTTTTGTGTTCAACTAAACGTTTTATTTTTTTTCGCAATAAAATTGTTATCCTTAGAAATGAATCATCTTAGAATTTTAGACTTCTTATCTCACCTGATAGGCACTTACCTACAGGAAATTAATCAATTCTTCAAAATGAAATATCTACTTGACTTCAAAACCAAAATCCTGTTTTTGTTTACACTAGAGTGTTTCACACGAATTTACTGATAACTCTCTCCCCCCCCCATTTTTCGCACCTATAAAAGATTAGAACTTGGGGGAAAAACACCCAAAATTTTCCCAAAATGAAGGTTTGCAGTGCAGTTCTTTTTGTGGCAGTTTTCGCTTTTCTGTACCTTCAGTCTACAGAAGCGAAGGTATCAAAATGTTACCACTGCTTGATGTCATGCGATAACCCTGTAGAAGTACAAACCTGTCCGTCAACTGGCGACTTTAACTGCCTTTTAGCCAAAATTGAGACTGGTAGGTGTTAAATTTTGCAAAAAAAAATCCCAAAATATTTTTTTTTGCGTAATAGGGACCCAAAATGACGAAGTCAGAGGATGCGTTGCTAGCGACGACAGTACAACGAAACAATATTGTGATCAGATAAACAGCATGCCTGGCGGAAAATGCTACATTTGCGACTCGGATCTTTGTAATTCCGCCTAACACTGTTACTCTGTCCGTAAACAATTAATAAAGAATTTGTTACGTAAAATATTGTTTGTGAAACTTTGGACATTTAGAAAATTTATATAACAATAAAAATAAAGAAATTGATAAAAACGATAACGAAACTAAATTTAAAACTAGTTTTGAAGTTTCTTTCAGATCATCTGATAATAATTATCAAATGCTAAAATACGAGTACAATAAGATATGAAACAATTATACAGGGTGTTTCTTTAAGGCCTACTTTAAAAACTTTTCAACTTCTAATGCAGCTAGAGTTTTAAAATTTTCAATATGATTCAAATCGACCATTTTGAGTTCAACTAAATTATTTTCAAAATGGCCGGAACTACAAAAAATTAACGCCAAGTTTTAAATACTAACCACACTTTTTTATTGCATATTTGAATTCACCTTCTTAGTAAAATTTACACAAGTTGTTGGTACTTATCTGTCATAGTTATTGACATATGTCAATTTTTTTGTTAAAATTTTCATTTGCAGTGGTTTATCTAAGATATCACAGCCCTTGAACCCTTTGTGATATTTAAATATTTTTTTGCATTCGATCGCCGTAGGTTTGAAGCGTTTTCTAGAATTTTCTAAATTATCAACTGTCAAAATTCATGGCTAGTATGATTTTTTCACAATGGTTATCAAAAAACTGCTCTAACCCAGTTTTTTCAAATGGATCGACTCTATTTTCTTGAAGGCAATTGAAAAAACAATAACATTTATGGTGATTTTTATTAACACGTCCTATAGCTATGTCTTACAGTTTTTGAAAAAAATCACAAAAAACGGATTTACTTCGAAATTTTTATAGTTAATCAAGTAGACCTTGCTAAATTGGTTATCAACTGTCAAACTTCAATATTTTATTTAGTTTTTAGCTGGTTCATTATCGAATAAGCAGTAAAAAAATAATATTTAATTACAGTTTATTGTAACTTAGTGAATTATGTAAAGTAACTCAGTCAGTCAGCCATGGAATTTTGAACTTCTTGAACGAAAATGGTGAACCAATAGGACAATTTTTTTAATTAATTGCACAATTTTTTCGTATTTTTCAAAAGTTTACTTGATTAAAAATGAAAATAATGAGCTAAAATTCAGTTTTTTGCGATTATTTCAAAAACTGTAATAGATATAGAGATGTTAATAAAAGTGTGCATAAAAATTGATGTTCTTTTGATTGCCATTAAAAAAACAGGGTCATTCCTTTTGAAAAAACTGTTTTAAAATCCTTTTTTAAACATCATTTTCAAAAAATCATAGTAGCCTTGCAATTTGACAGCTGACATTCCTGAAGATTTGAGAAGACCTTTCGAACCTTTCGCTATCAAATGCAAAAAGAATTATTTAGTCATTGTAAAGCTGTGATATTTTTCGTAACCATTACGAGCACTAAACAAACTTTTTAAATAGGTTAATAACTCTAGAAACCTATCGGTGGTAGCTAGTAATGCTTAGCTTGTTCAAATTTTCCAGGCGATTATTTGCCGATATCGGTTCACTTTGAGTGACTCCGGACCCGTGCTCCAAAGCACCAAAAAACGATTTATAATTTCAAAAATTTTGCCCGGAAACCCTTACAAAATCACGAAACAGTAATGTTTCCGCAGACACTTTTACATTTTGAACGTCAAGATTTACTGCAGCAAATTTTTCGAAAAATATTCATAGGCGACTTTGCAGCGATTTTTCAAAAATTGGTCTTTTTGATAACGAAAAGTTGAATAATTCCGAAACGAAAAAAGATAGACCCATAATAGTTTATATAAAGTTACATTATTTTTTTACGTAGAATCCAATTATGCAAAAATATATAGAGTGTTCCATTTAAAAAAATGTAACTTTGGTTCACCACACTGTATACAACACCCTGTGTACAATAAAAATAATTTTAGTTTATGGATTTTAAGTCCATCTATCGGATAGTAAAAACGGCAAGGCAACATTTCAAATAATAAAAAAATTATAGATCGATTACGCACTCCTGGGTCACCCTGTATGTTTTACGTTTGGATTTTTTTAAATAAAAAAGAAAGAAGGAAATAATTAATTTTCTCTTATAGGTACTAGAGTTCCTTTATTGGAATAAAATAAAAAAAAATATTTAAAAATATATAAAATATAAAATAAAATATAGGGAATATAGATTGAGCTAGAGTTCCTATATTTTTATGAAACCAAGGTTACTGCGAATTTAAAGTCACAACATCTATTCGGAAATAAAATTAACTAAACGTCCTCTGGTGATGACTTTTGAACTATGTCGAAAACAGTAAAGAAATTTTCGTAATGCCACATTTAACTGACATTTAATGAATTGTTCAACAATTTTGCGTGTATAGTGTTAATTACTTACAATAGAAAGAATTACTTTAAAAGTACGTGGTGGTAAATACTAGCGTTGACTTTGGTTCTGTAGTTTTTCGTGGTATAAAGTGTTTATTGTTGGAACTTGAAAGTGGATAAAAAGTGAAAAATATTTAAATTTTGATTACAAAGTGTTATCAAACAGTTGTGTAATTAAAGATTATAAGTAATGGATCACAGCGAACACAAAGTTTGGCTCAAGAAACCAATAAATTAGTGAAGTGTTATGAATTTTAGGTTAGAATTTTCCACTGAAAAAATCATGAAATGCTGCGGTAAATCTACAAAACTACAATAAAGATTAACAACTGCTGATACATTTAAACGTAAATTATGCCAAAAGGTAGGGTTTTCAATGTCTTTGTAATAATTTTCCAATAAAGAAAGTGAACCAACCAGTCATTCGTTATTCGTGTTTTCCTCGTCATCTCTCATTTGTCAACATAAGTTTCTTGCATCAAAGATGCAATAATCATTCCGCATAGGCAATGTAATAATTGTGAAGCCTCAAAATTCGTACAACGCTCAAAATATCCGAATAAACATTTTCCCGCCATTTATGGTTACTGTTTTCGACCTAGCTCAGTGGCGCCCCCAACGGTAATTTTATTTCCGAATAGGTACTAGAGTTCCTTTATTGGAATAAAATAAAAAAAAAAATTCCTATATTTTTATGAAACCAAGGTTACTGCGAATTTAAAGTCACAACATCTATGGCATATCTATGGCCACAAATTGAGCAAAAAGCAATCTCGGTAAATGGTTCTTTCACTATGCAGATGGGTGGGCAAAGTGGCAATTGTGACCGGTGCAAGTTCAGGAATCGGAGCCGCAATTGCCGACGCCTTAGTAGAAAACGGCCTTATAGTAAGTGGAATTTTTTTAACATTTTTAAGTAGCAAATCTTGGAGGTTGCTGGACTCGCTCGTCGCTCTGAACGCATCGAAGAGCGAGCCAAAAAGCTCGAAGGCAAGGAAGGAAAGCTCCACGCTGTCAAAACTGACATGAGAAAAGAAGACGAAATTACCAAAGCCTTCAAATGGGTTGAGAAAAATCTCGGACAAGTTCACATCCTAATCAACAATGCTGGTGTTGCTAAAGAAGGTTTGCTATCAAACGGAGACACGGAAGCTTGGAGGAATACTTTCGATGTAAACGTCATGGGACTGTGTATTGCCACAAGAGAAGCAGTCAAATCAATGACAGCAAACAACATAAACGGACATATCATTCACATTAATAGCGTTGCGGGCCATAAAGTTGTGTACTTCCCCGGGATTAATGTTTACACAGCCAGCAAACATGCAGTCACAGCTTTGGCCGAGACTTTAAGGCACGAGTTTCTCGCTCGTGGGTCGAAAATCAAAATTACAGTAATTGCAATGTTTTGGCAAAAAATCAACTTGATTAATTTTTATAGAGTGTCAGTCCTGGATTTGTTATAAGCGAAATGACGACTCTCAATACCGGGTATAGTCCTGAACGACAGAAAATGCTCAAAAGTCAACCGATTCTGAAGCCTGAAGATATTGCAGATGCCGTTTGTTACGTATTATCTACACCTGAGACCGTCCAAGTACCGTATTTTTTGGAAAATTTCACTTTTTTTAGTTCAAATTTTCAGATAAATGAACTGCTAATCACTCCAGTCGGCGAAAGAATGTTTTAATTATTACTACAAACACCTCACCAATACAAAAATAAACTTGATTCAAAATTTATATCCATATTTTCTCCATAAGATTGCAATGAATTTGTAAAAAACTATATATTCTTTCCCCCAAAAAATTGGTTAATTTACAAACTTTAAAAAAAGACAATTTTTATTGACAGGAAGACACTTTATAAATTTGTAGTACTTGACAAGTTGCCCTTCTTGTGATACCCTAAATAAACTGTTAAACTGCATAAACTGCTCAAAAATATCAGGGATATTGGTGTTTTTTCGAGCATGAAATCTGGTAAAAACAAATCAATAAATTTGTATCTGCTTGTAACTTCATTCTATTTATTAGTTGATTTTCTCTAAAATTCAGTAATGTCCTTAACTGCTTAACAGTTTATTTGAATGAAACAGTAAATCCAGTTCTAGCACAAGTTTTCTAAAAATGCAAAATAGTTCTGAAAATTAAATGTAAAAACCTGAAATAGTTCACTACAACATGCACTATCTCCATAATTTTCTAAATATTATTAGAAAATCAGTCTATATATTTATTTAAAAAGTTTTGTTTTGCCAAAAACGCAGTAACTTTTACGACTTTTTTTCTATACCTACTTATAATATTACGTTGACGCTGACTTTTTTCAAAGACATTTTATTGGATTTACTATTCAGGCCTTTTTACCAATCTTCATCGTCAATTTTCTATAATAATTATAAATTGAAACTATTATAAAGTTCTTAAAAGTCATTAACTAAACAAACAATTAAGAACTTACGAAGTAAAAAAAACGTCGAAAACTAAAAATCTGATCAAAATCCCAACATATTGAACTAATATATTAGTAACCATAATGTCATACTGTTTTTCATGGAAAATCTTCAGCGGGAAATTATAATTAATAGATAAGTCAAAATAAAGCAAAAACTCTTTAAATATAAAGACAACAGCACATATAATTTAGTAAAACAGGAAAATATATAAAACACAAATCAAGACAAAACTTACAATTAAAATTACACTATCGAAAAATGCAAAAAAGAGACGGTAAGTACATTGTATTTGTTTTCCTTAGTCGACTTATAGATGAAAAACCATCTTTGAAGAGTGGATTATCAAGAAAATGAGCACTATATTACCTTATACTAAAAAAAAATCGAAACCGAGCGGTAAATCGCAGGGGAAATCGGTGTAAAAAATAAAAAATCTGAGAAAATTCTGGGGAATCAGGGAAATTCAGAAAAAATCCCGAGGAAATCAAGGGAAACCAGTTTGTGCTCTATTTCACTCCAAAAAAATGCAAATGCGTTGTTGCCATTTTTAATTTTAAGAACTCGAATGAGACAGAAAAATTAGTAATTTCAGACTAATTAGCAATTTTACAATCAATCTAGAAAATCTGGTAAATGTTCGGACTGCTAATTTTCTGAAATATCCAGAATGCCCGTTTTAAAAAATCGCTCGGTGTAATAAACCTAAAATAATTTTTCAATAATTAATTCTCGCTTTATTTATGGATATTGCAAGACAGCAATAGTATTTTATTATACAAGTAAAGGAATGTTTATATATGAGTTTTAGAAAAGAATCAGGAGCAAAAAGTGCCAACTTTTCTTTACGTGTATAATTCAGGGTTTTCTATTCATAAATTTTTGGAATTAATTTTTCACCAGTAGAATAAAAAAATCCCAAATGACCATTTTCGAGAAAGATAAAAAACACTAAATCAAATAATCATATTAAAATTTCTGAATTTGACTTGTCTTTGATTTCAATGAAATGAACATCTCCAATGATTTCATATTTATTACTAATTATGATAAACTGTGAAAGAATGACGAAAAAACTACGGTGAACAGATAATAAATAAATTCACAAAAAATAATTTTTAAAAATTAGGAAAAATCTAGAGGAAATCTGGAAAAATCAAGGCGAATTAAGGGAAATATTGAGAAAATCAAGAAAAACACAACCGAATTCCTTTATTTACTCATAAAATGTTAAAAAACTAAAAAAGTGTCTTCCTGAAAATAAAAATTGACCTGCTTCGCAATTTTTAAATTGTATGTTGCTTTTCTGAGAAATTCAGGATGGCTCGTTTTTTAAAAATTACCCTGTATAATAAAGAAATAGAGTTTTATTTCTTAAGTGCTTGTTGAGTCAATTAAATAACATCAATAAATGTTCCCAACTGCTTAATATTTATTGGTACTAAATATAATTAATTTCACAACAGTCTGTGTTAATTAGGACATTAATTTCGTATTATCTTTATAACACTTTTTCTAACTTAACCAGTAAGTAAGGACTAATGAATAACACAATATTATTATTGGTTTATCCTTGACACTGCATTTTTGCATATAATGCTTGCACTATTCCCATGAAACGAACTAATTCCGGCAAATAGTCAGTTAAAATGGTTCTTTCACTAAGCAGATGGATGGGCAAAGTAGCTATAGTTACGGGCGCAAGTTCAGGAATTGGTGCTGCAATTGCCGACGCTTTGGTAGCAAACGGTGTTATTGTAAGTATATTTTTTTCTACCCCTAAAGAACTAAACTCTTGAGGTTGCTGGACTCGCTCGTCGCTCTGAACGGATCCAAGAGCGCGCTAAAAAGCTCCAAGGCAAACTTCACGCTATTAGAACTGACATGAGAAAAGAAGACGAAATTATTAAAGCCTTCAAATGGGTTGAAAAAAATCTCGGACAAGTCCACATCCTAATCAACAATGCTGGTGTTTCTACAGAAAGTTTCCTAGCAAACGGAGACACCGAGGCTTGGAGGAACATTTTCGATGTGAACGTCATGGGACTGTGCATTGCCACGAGAGAAGCGGTGAAATCAATGACAACAAACGACATAAACGGGCATATTGTCCACATTAGTAGCATTGCCGGGCATAAAATTGTGAATGTTCCCGGAATCAATGCCTACACAGCCAGCAAACATGCAGTCACGGCATTGGCCGGGACTTTACGAAACGAGTTTCTCACTCTTGGGTCGAAAATCAAAATTACAGTAATTACGAAGTTTTGGCAAAAAAAATAAATTGATGCATTTTTATAGAGCGTCAGTCCGGGATTGGTTATAAGCGAAATGACGACTCTCGGTACTGGATATAGCGCCGAACGGCAGGAAATGATGAAAAGTCAACCAATTTTAAAGCCTGAAGACGTTGCAGATGCAGTGTGCTATGCATTGTCCACACCCGAAAATGTCGAGGTACATATTTTGCAAAATTTATTTTTTTTGGCAGTTTTAATTTTCAGATAAACGAACTGACAATCACACCAGTCGGCGAAAGAATTTAAAGTGTTTTATTTCTCTACAGGGTGATTCTCATAACACTTCCAGCCCAGCCAACACCAAAATAAACTTCATTCAAAAGTCATAGTCTTTGAAGTTTGATGTTTTCACTTCACTTGAGCGTCTTTGAACAACTTTGGTTTATAGGGATATACATTTTTTCATAATATTTTTCTTGTATCTGTAACCGTACTCGCAAGGCTTTAATAAATTTCACGAAAATGCAAACTGGTAAAAGTTTTTTTTTAATTTAGTTGACCATAAAATTTTTGCATTATGTTGATCTCTTCTTACTTTTGGGAATTTATTGTTCTACCTGTCTGAATTTTCTTAGTTTGCTTGACGATAGAACAAGTGCGCTTTCTGGCGACATTAACAGAATCGTTATAACGTTCTAACTCAGATTTATTTGCTTACTTTAGTTAGTAATTTTTTAAATTTTTATACATTTTTTTCACAAAAACCACAGATTCACTTGTTACGTCTGGCTCACATTTTTTCATCATTAAAAAACAGGGTAGTTTACCTTATTTTTGGCATAAAACTCTGCCTTACCTTTTTAAAAAGTCATAAAAAATTCAGGTAATTGATGTTTTAATAGATAGTAGTTGAAAAAAAAACTTGAAAGTCGACTCATTTTTCAAAAAAATTGATGTTTTTGGAAAATCTGAGTTAGAAGTTAGGGTTAAAAACCAGATTAAAAAGTCAAATTCAACGTTGTTTTTGATGTTTTGGTAGAAATACCAGTTTTTATTGAAAAAAAAAAATGCATAGAAAATAAAAAAATGACAGAAAACTAGGCAAAAAAAAACTTTTTTACAAGGGATCAGTTGGAATCAGTATTATTGGTTGCATAACTATATAAATTCCCATTATTGACTAACCCTGTATATCTAACACGCAATTTTTGGACAGCCAACGAATTGTGCCAGTGTCGAAGTGGTTAGAAATGTAATAAAAAAATGTTTCCGCAAATTAAGCAAATTTTTCAAGACGATTAATCAACAAAATCGGTGGATCATATTACCGATTACAGTTTTCTGTAACCGTGAACTGTCAATTGTGACCTGTCAAGGTTTGTTATTATTTATTTTTCAATTAATTTAGGTCACTTGAGCGCCTCTCAGGCATGGATTTGATCGATTCGGACGAAGAACCTCTCCTAGAAGTAACAAGAGTGACGGTTTTGACGGACAACAAAGTTCACACAAATGAGGTTAGGACAAGAGAGGTTAGGAAAGAACCAAGTCCCAAATACAAAAAATTCTGCTATGTACCATTGTGCCCCAACGCGTCGCATACAACCCCCGAGAAGATGTTTATAATGGTCCCTGTAAACCCCGTGCGCCGGAAAAAGTGGCTACAGGCTGTTGGCAGACCAAACACCAAAAACCCAAAATCGCCGATGTTTTGCTGCGAGGACCATTTTAACGTAAGTTGGTCCGACGTTACGTTTTTTACTACTATTAACTGCAGCTGAGAGAGGACATGAGGAACTTTGGGGACCACGTGAAAAATGGGAAAATTCAGATGTTGTTACACCCCACTGTGGTGCCCCACACTTTTATTTGTAACGACTACGGTCACTTGAAACGTGCAGAACGGATTAAAGTGTTGCGCAGATTGCACAAAGAACGTAATGCGAAACTTGAAGATGAGGAAACGGAAGTCTTGCATATAACTCGACCAACAGCGCGCCAACTTGTTATTCAAGAAGCCAAAAAGAGAAAAACTGAGGTATGTCACGATATTTTACAGCACAAGGCGGGAAAAATGATTTTAGGTTGGCAAAACTGTTTTTATTGAAGTACCCGCCTTTGAGCTTAGCGACCAATCGGATTATTTTGTGGTTAAAGAAGATGGGGTTGATACTATTGTTATTGAAGATTCAGATATGGAGGATTAAAGGGGCTGTTAGTTCTTATTTATTTGATGCAATTAAGATTTGTTTATTATCAAATTTAAAAAATTTATTAATTAATTAAGAGGTAAGAAGCTGGAGTGTAACACATAGTGCGTATTTTCTAAGAATAAATTGTTTGAAACGAACTGTTGGGTTTTTATTACGGATATATAAAGGCTAGGACGTGAAATGTATAAAAAAACGTCCCGTCCTCCATAATTCCGCTAATGTCGTCAGAGGGCGCACTTAACATTTCTGCATTTTTTTTCCAAGTATTTAGTTACTTGGTTGAATTTAAATTAATTTAAAACTCGAGTGTAGATTTTATAAAAAAATAAAAATATTAATTTGAACAGAAACCTGTAATTTGTGATTACAAACTCATTTGTGAGATGGCGCGCTAGCCTTATGCCAACCACGGCCACCTACTACATTAGCAAACAACTTATTTTTTTAAATTAATAAAAATTCGTAACGGCCTTGAGATGATCTTGATCAATAGTCAGGTAAATAGCGCCTTGACTGATCAAATGTTCCAAAGCTTGGCTACAACGGCCCAATCAAACCAAATCATGAGAAAAAAAAACAAACATACTTAACTTCATGTCCTTGATACGAAGGAAACTGTTTCAAGACATTCCTTCTCGTGACCCCAAACTCGGAAAAATCACTCTTCACAATATTAAAAACCAAGCGTTGAAACTCACTAATACGAGGCGTAGCCGAGTCCTCACCCATCTCCAAAGCATCAGCAAGTGTATTTGCACAACTCAGTTCTTGGTTTAACTCAGCTTCCGCCTCGAATTTCACACTCAAAACGTTCAATAAGTGCGAAGACAACTCATTTAAATCATCAACCGGGAATGTTTTCATTATCATTACGACTTTTTCGCAGTTTTGGATGCGAATCGAAGCGAAAATTTTCGAATACTTGCCTTCGATCAAAGTTACAAGTTTCGAATTAACTTCCGATTCGGAGTCGCAATTAATGGCTCCTTTGATCTTACCAGACTGATCTTGGATGTTACATGTTATTTCCAAAGAGTCGACGTGAATGTTTGAAATCACGCCGATTAAACAAGTCTGGAAAAGGCACAAGTGAAGCAAACGAACAGTGGAAATTTTACTAACAATGTGAACGGCTTTTCCCGCAATTTGGAAGGAAGGGTGTTTGCAGGAAAGGATCTGGTCGATGATTACGGGGACCACAGGCTGGGTGCGGGGCTGCACTGAAGACATAACTATTAAAAAATATATTACATTATGTAAAAAAATATTGCAAAATTATGTTTTTGCCTTAATTATTAATAAACAATACTATTTTATATATATATATATATATATATATATATATATATATATATATATATATATATATATATATATATATAATATATCCATTATCTAATCCTCAAGCACTGAAATTTGGTGACTCTTGATGATATCTTCTATAACACCCCAATCATTGGCAAAAACGTCCCCAATAGCCCCCACTTCGATGTTTCCTATGTTTTTGTTCACTACTCTTGTTTTGCACTCGTTCCCACTCACAGCCACTAGATCCTCCATCACTTTATAAGACGCTGGGAGCGAGAATAAATACTCCAACATTTCTGCAATCATGGGAAAATCGCCTTCTTTTAAAACCAACAACCATTTTTCAACCACACTTTCAATTTCCAGTAGTGGCAAGTTGGCGAGCACTATATTAATATTTCTCACTTCTAGCAACAATTGTTGGCAGTTGTGGCACGTGGTTTCAGATTCGTGCAACAAATGGTAAGTCTCATGGACTTGGCTATATTCAGCAACTGGAAGAACGATCCAAGCAAATTTATCAAAATTTGGGAATTGTGAGAGGAGATTTTTGATATATATCTTGGCTCTTGTGTAGAATGAATCCACAATTTCTGTAAACTCTTTGTGGAACTCGTCGATTTTTGCTTGGTCTTTACTGTCAATAACTAGATTATCAACCAAGTGTTCTATTTCTGAGTCCAAGAAGGCGCTCGCTTTGGTGGGCACATAACCCGAGTCCTCGTAACATGTGAACAAATCACGTAACTTGGTCAAGTAGAAATAGTACATTACTGCACTATTGTCGCTCATTTTAATCGCGTCGACCTCACGGTATATCTCATTGGTGAAAACGAGCAAAAACCGGTTCAAGACTGACGTGAACAGCGCCCCCACACTGTAGGGCAAGCATTTAAAGCGTTCCAAGTAGGCATTAAGCGCCCCCAAGTTGCTTATAACGAAACTAGTGTAACTACTCAACAAGACATGTTCCTGCCCTTCCTTCCACTTTATATACTCGGAAACCAAATTCCGGACTAGTTGTGACTGTCCACTGTTATTACCACACACATGACCCAACTTGTCCAAAGCCGAAATCAAATCAATTGGCAAATAATCAATCAAAAAGCTGAACAAAGTTGGAACAAAATCGTCAGAATAGGGCAAATTTAACACATTTCTTTGGCCCAAAGTTCTGAGACTTTGCAAGTGGTTACTGGGAGTTGGATTGCCGGGATCATGGTAACAATAGTCGCCACAAAATCCCACAATTCGTTCAATAACACCAAAGTTGATGAGAATTGAACTGAACCCAGAATCGCGTTTTGTGAAGTCCAATAATCGGTGCTTGATGCCGTGTTTTGGGTCAAAATGCTGGACAAAAACTGGGTAAAAGTGGCTAGTGATAGTGTGGGGGCATATGCAGGACATGTAGCGAACTGTTCCCAAGTCGTTACGAAGTAATTCCTGACATCGAGGGAAATATATTGTAATTGTTAAATTTTGTACGATTTCAGACAAGTGGTTAAAAATTATATTGTTGAAACGGCGTTTGTACATTTCGTATTGTGGGCCTGAAGTTATGTTCCTAACTTGGAAATATGTTTGTATCATGTAGTCTAAAGGTGTTGCCACACACGAGCAGAAAGTTTGGGCGGGTTCTTGATCCATCCTGGCAGAAAACATAAAAAATGCTTCAGTTTTTTGAAGTTATGACTGGGCTAGGGATTTCATTTTCTGCCAACTGTCCCAGTTGCCTGGCGTATGTTACGCCACTGGATAATAACCACACAGCCAGATTTTGCGTAAAATGGCTAAATTAGAGACATTAACGTCGCTCAAGGTGGTTTTAAACAACTTTCAATAAAATTTCAAACAGGAACGAACATTTTTTTTATCATTTTATGAAATGATCACGTAGGCGCGTCGGTTTAAATAATGGACGCTGATTGGTTAAGGCATAACCTTAACGTGAAATTATTGCATTAAATCATGAAATTTAGCACAAAACAACAAACCAGAAGCGTAATAATGCTTCCTACGTCGAATTTTCGGTAAAATTCCGCAAATTTCTTACCTTGTATCCGCAAGAACGCCTTCGGAAGAAATCACTATTTCGCAACACAAATTGATCAAAAGTCACAACCGACAAACACTGAAGCCGGAATTGAGCAGAAAATTGGAAAATTCACACAAAAATCACGAAAATGCAAACGAAAAGTTTATCAACACGTTGTGCGTACGCAGTTTTGCGAATACTGAACGCTGATTGGTTGAACAATGAACAATGCTACCACACTAACTTAAACACAACTAAATTACTAGAATTTGAAGCTCAGGCCGTTTTAGTTAAATTTTCACAAATTCCTTTTATCAGATACCTTGTTGATAAAACAAAAATTAATTAAGAAAAAACACAGAAACACTGGACGCTGATTGGTTGTTTGGTGACTTTTCTTAAACAGTGTCACCAGAGAAACTTTTCCCACTCAGAAATCGTGGAAAAACTATTTGTTTTAGGAAAATTGGTGAAATCTCACAATTTACTCTAATTACTGTCGAATTATTGAAGAAAATTGGAAAACTGGTCAAACTGGAAGGACATTACCAACGAAGTTACCACGCATGCGTATTTACTCGAAATACTGGACGCTGATTGGTTGATTCTCTAAGCAGTGCTACCACAGCAATTTTTCGACTTAAAAATCATGGATAAATTTTGAAATTTCCCATAATAACGTCTGCCAGACCGTAATTATTACAGTCAATACTTGATTTACTGTTTTGCACCCATGAAAAATGTTTCTAAGGCATAACATGCTGACCTTCATTGCCAACATGACAAAACCAATAAAACTACCACGCACTGACTTATCGTAACTTTATTTTTGACAGTACATAAGACACACTCTTACCTAACTGTGAAATCACAAGGAAACGTCTTAATATAAATATAAAAATATAAATATCCATTAATAAATTAAGGAAAAGATTTAGTCAAAATGATTGAGACAACACAAAACTCACGCGAATTAAACCAGCAATTAATAAAAACTTAAACCAAATAACTTAGTTGTTATATTGCTCTGGAAGTACGTAGGAAATATCATCCCATGGGTGTCTGTACAACCCTTGCTTCAGCCTCTTCTGGTCCATGAAGTGGCCAATGAACCCTATCGAGCGCCCCAGCACGAAAAGGGAGTTAATTGCGCCAATATTTATGTACTCTTGAGCCTCCTCACTAAACAATAAAAATACATTGTTAGTATATTATTAAAGTTCGAGGGCTGTCGTTATGCAACGAGCGCATGCGAGTTGCATACCTAGACACTCGAGAACTTTAAGCGTTTTTTGTTGGAAGATTTCAATTTAAAATTAAAAAAAAATGTTACCAATAAAAAAGCACAAACCTGGTAAAACTGCCACAATTCCGCAGCATGTCCACAAACGAGCATGCAATCACCCCATCAACGTTCAGAATCAAGTTCGGTTTTTTGCTCGTTGTGATCTTCTCCACTTCCAAGGCGTACAACAGCAGTGGCGTCGCCGGGAAATTCGCCATCACGAACTCCTTGACAATTTTCACCCTTTGATCTGGATTATTAATAGACTTGACCCTGTGCCCTATCCCCATAATCAACTGTCCTTTATTCCTCATATGGTTAACAAACTCGGCCGGGTGCATGCCCGTGTCATACGCCTCACTGAACTGCTTGGCAGCGCCATCTAGCGCGCCCCCAAACCGGTCCCCAATGGTCAACAGCCCAGACACAAGACTCGAGACCAGATCTTTGCCAGCACGTGCACACACAATCGTGTTATGGGCCCCAGAGACCGCAGGCCCATGATCGGCCGTCACCATCAGACACATTTCGAAAAATTTGCAAACATAAGTTGGTAAACAACGCTGGAACCACAACAGGGAAATCACACCACCAATGCCTACATTTTTTTGTAAAACGTCGGAGATTGGCATGCCTGCATAGATCAATTCTTGGCCTCTTTCGTCACAAATTGACGTCATAAAACTGGCCGGTTTGCGAATTAGGCCCAGTTCACGTGCCCACGAGTAGTCCATCGGGACGGTAGGTGGCGGCACTTCCGCACGTGGGATTATCACGCCCTGTATTACCAGCTTTTCGTAAACTTCTTGAATCACCTCGCCGAGGTAATCAAAGGAGGCTGGGACGTGGGCACCGGCAGCCTTTAAGGCCTCGTTTTTGGCCGTTGCTGTTTCTTGGTTCGAGTTGGCGCAAGAGCCGGCGTGGCCGAATTGGACTTCGGAGGTGAACATGCCCGCACAGGTCCCTATATTCAAATTTTAGTTATTTTAAAGAAAGTCCATTAAACAATTGTCAATATCTCAAAAACTAAAAGTCGTAGTACAAAAATGAGGACAGATTTGGAATCCTCAGACAATTTTACGTCAGATAGGCTTACTTTTGATATAAATTTTCGGTTATTGTGACCTGTACAATTTTTTTATTAGAAGGCAGGTAAATAAAAATTTTGACCAAGTTGTTTTATTCAAATTATTCGAGCAATTTTAAGTGGAGTGCCACAAAATTTTGTGCAGAAATCAATAATTATTTAATAAAAAGAGCTACAAGTCGTTTTACATTAATTTAACAATTTTTTTTATTTTTTATTCACTTTTAATAAATTGGAAAAAATCAAACTCAACCATATTTCGTATAATATCTCAAAAACTACAAGTCGTAGAACAAAAGTGAAGACAGATTTGGAATCCCCAGACAATTTTACGTCAGATAGGCTTACTTTTGATATAAATTTTCGGTTATTGTGACCTGTACAATTTTTTTATTAGAAGGCAGGTAAATAAAAATTTTGACCAAGTTGTTTTATTCAAATTATTTGAGCAATTTTAAGAGGAGTGCCACAAAATTTTGTGCAGAAATCAATAATTATTTAATAAAAAGAGATACAAGTCGTTTTACATTAATTTACCAATTTTTTTTTATTTTTTATTCATTTTTAATAAATTGGAAAAAATCAAACTCAACCATATTTCGTATAATATCTCAAAAACTACAAGTCGTAGAACAAAAGTGAAGACAGATTTGGAATCCCCAGACAATTTTACGTCAGATAGGCTTACTTTTGATATAAATTTTCGGTTATTGTGACCTGTACAATTTTTTTATTAGAAGGCAGGTAAATAAAAATTTTGACCAAGTTGTTTTATTCAAATTATATGAGCAATTTTAAGTGGAGTGCCACAAAATTTTGTGCAGAAATCAATAATTATTTAATAAAAAGAGCTACAAGTCGTTTTACATTAATTTACCAATTTTTTTATTTTTTATTCATTTTTAATAAATTGGAAAAAATCAAACTCAACCATATTTCGTATAATATCTCAAAAACTACAAGTCGTAGAATAAAAGTGAAGACAGATTTGGAATCCCCAGACAATTTTACGTCAGATAGGCTTACTTTTGATATAAATTTTCAGATATTGAGACCTGTACAATTTTTTTATTGGAAGGCAGGTAAATAAAAATTTTGACCAAGTTGTTTTATTCAAATTATTTGAGCAATTTTAAGTGGAGTGCCACAAAATTTTGTGCTGAAATCGATAATTATATAATAAAAAGAACTACAAGTCGTTTTACATCAATTTACCATTTTTTTTATTTTTTATTCATTTTTAATAAATTGGAAAAAATTAAACTCAACCATATTTCGTCTAATATCTCAAAAACTAAAAGTCGTAGCACAAAAATGAAGACAGATTTGGAATCCTCAGACAATCTTACGTCAGATAGACATACATTTTTATTGATATTGACAGTTGTTAAAAAAAACAAAAAAAAACTTGACTAGTCGTTTAAGTATTACTTACCAATACACCAGGCCACTAACGGTTTGGTAATAATTTTATTCTTAAGGGCGTTGCAGACTTCATACTCTTCAACTCCGCCCACTTCGCCCAATAAAATAATCATTTTGACGTTCTCATCGCCTTGGTAACGCATAATATGGTCCATGAAGGTGGTACCGGGATACCTATCCCCGCCTATGGCCACGCCCTCATACACACCATCGGTGGCTTTCGATACAATATTATTAAGCTCATTGGACATCCCACCTGACCTTGAAACATAAGCCACACTTCCAGAGCGGTACAATTTCGAATGTAGAATATTATCCATCATTCCGCCAGTGTTGCCAATTTTGAAACACCCTGGCTTGACTCCGCCCACTGTGGCAGGTCCAATAATTGCAACCTTCTTCTCATTGGCTAGTTTGATCAGTTTGCGGGTTTGATTTTCGGGGATGCCTTCGGCAATGATCGCGATTGTTCGGATTTGGGGGAATTCCATCGTTTCGACGGTGCTTTGATAAGCGGAACGAAGCGACGCGAAGTTGACAAGGACGTCGGCTTCGGGATGCTTCGTCATAGCGTCGTTCATTTTTTTATAAACTATGTTACATCAATTAGTACGTTAAAATATATTTTTTTTTGTTAATTGTCAGACCTGGAATTAGAATTTCCTTATGTCCCCAATAGAATTTCTGCTTGTGATCCCCGGTAAATGGATAGATAATGGCGACAACGCTCGGTTCCGGCCGACTGCACACGAAGTCGAAATCAAGCATGCTTTGCACGGCTCGTGTTTGCATTCCCCAAACGATTGATTTCGTTTTGTTGGTAAACATGGGTGTTTGGACGCCCAATGAGTCGCCCTTTAGACAATTGACACACATTAAGTAACCGGTTAGTGTCTATGGAAGGGCATAAGATTTACCTTTTTGTAATTCTGTGGGATTTCTACGTGCACTACTTGGTTTGGTGTGACATCCTTTAACATTTATTTCGATCGTTAGAGACAATATTTATGGTATTCTAATAGAAAGCGAAGCTTTACGTGTTATAATGTGCAGCGAGAAAGTGGAACAAGAAGTGGGTAAAGCACAGAATAGAAGAAATAGTTTTTTTTTGCTTTAATAAGTTTATGAGACACCATGTATTCCACAAGTGGAAAAGTTCTGACAAAAGAGTGGTAATAACGGAGATATTTTTTTATTCACCCTGTATAGTATACACTGAATTAAGGACAGTGTTTTATGTACACATTTCCTAGCCAAAAACAGGTAAAAATACAAAAATGTACAGTGTTTAAATTTCAAGACAAAAAAAGATAAAATTTTGGTGCAATTATTTAATATTTACACGCAAATTCAAAACAAAATAAAATACAGAGTGTTGTTTAATTAATAGTTTAAGCACGAACAGAAAAAATAAAAGGAGAAAAAATAAAATGAAGTTAACGTAAGATAAGACATTGCTAAATAATTTAACTGTTTTTTGACACACTTTATGTACATACAAGGTGACCCATTGGTGTGCCAGCTCCATAACTTTTTTCTATACAAAATATCGACTTGATTTTATTTATTTATTTATTTTGACATTCTTTTCAGATAAAAAGTTTTAATTTTTTTTTCGAAAAAAAAAAACCATAGGTATTGGGGTTTTATTTGAAAAAATTTTTTTTTATATTAAAACAGCCTGTATACAAATCAAAGTATTTTTTAAATGTGCCCTATTGTCAGACCTGTCGCCTAAAAAAAACAATCGATAGTTTGCATAGTAAAAAAGTTATGGAGCATGTACGGCACCCCTGGGTCACTCTGTATATCGTTTTTAGATCACAGACAAAATACACATTTTTGTAGCTAACCAAAAAAAAACATTTTATATAACAAAATGTAGTGTTTCGAAAAATTTTACGACTTCAGAACCTTGCAAATTTTTACACAGACTATTTCGAAATTCAGTTAAAACCAATCTCAAAAAATATATAGCGGTAATATTAAGGATTTTCATGCTAATTATACAAAAAAAAATCAAGCACAAAAAATAAATCCCATTAAGTTTAATTGTCAATATTTGTTTAGTATTATTTTTTTTATTTTGAGTTTCATTCATTTATATCAAGCAAACAAAGCCTAAAAATTTTGGGTGACACTCTGTATATTTAATAAGAAGTAGGTCTAAATTCAATTTTAAGATTTAACTAACGGATTTTAAGAAAAAACTTAAATACGAAATTGAAGAGAAAATTTTAAATTGTAATAACATGTTTTTTTGTTTGTTATTTTTTCAGTCACTACTGAAATATCCGATACTATTATATCAAATAAAATACAGAATACTTTCAGATTCAACAATGACTTTTAGTGTATTAGGTCACAGTTACAAAAAAAAAAAAACAGAAAAAAAAGAAACAACGTACGATTTCACTGGACACTCTGTATGAAAATATTTTCAAAATTGCAACCAAACACCAAAAACAAAATTTACAGGGAGTTTCTAAAATATTTGCTTTTTTCAATGACAAGCAAATAAAGCGTAAAAATTTTGGTTGACACTCTGTATTCTAAAGAAGGAGAAACAATAAATACGGTATTGAACAGAAAATTTTTAAGTGCAATAATATGTTCATGGCATTGACTAATTTTCATTAAACACATAACAAAATTATAAAATTATAAAGTTGGTAAAAAGTAAAATAGTAATAAACAATCGTATATACAGGGTGGAGTTACTAAAGTATCTTTTGACTGTATCTCGAAAACTAATAACCGCACGGAAATCAGTCTTTGGTATTAAAAACTCTGTATTTTTCTCTGTATCTGTCATTTTTTTCAGAATTTTTCTACAATTGATTATAATTAAAATTAATTAATTTAATTACTAAGTAGCTGCAAAAATGTGTCATATGTAAACAAGCGATGCTTAAATGTCGTTTTGTGACAAAAATCCGTAAAAAATAAAAAAATCAAATAAACGTAAAAAATATTCTAAAAAAATTATTAGTTTTTGAGAAATACCTAGTGAAAGATACAAACTTACAGACCGCTTCAATTCATGTATAACAATTTGATAATAAAAACTAGATCAAAGACAGGGTGTAAAAAGCGCCATCTGTTGCGCCAAACAGCATAAAACTCGGCCTTAAAAACAATTTTCGTAATTATCTATTACCCAATTACTTTTATCATCGATAAACATGTTTCATTCACATTTGAACCGAACGATAAACCGCCTGCACCTTATCACAAAATTGGTAAATATTTACAAGAAATTACGTCATCCCCTCGACCAATCAATAGAGGAAAAAGTTAAAAGTGTCAACCAAACCACCAATAGAACAGAAACAAAACACCACAGAGACACCAAACAAAAACATAAACAACTCACTTGTATTTTCCTACTGCAAGCGGCGGCAGCCGCCACCCCCCCATCCACCCCTTCCACCCCCAAACTCTTCTTATTCGGCTCTTTCTCACCACTGGGCAGCAAAAAATTAGCCGTTGCAAATTCAACGTTATTCTCCTGTGGAATGGGGCGCGTGCCCAGCGCCATGCCACAAATGGCCGTCATGTGTGTCTCAGGCCCGAACACGTACAGGGGAATCCCCAAAGTCTGGCCAACCTCCCTCATCCGCCGCAAGCCCTCTTGATAATTCGGTCCAGCTCTCCGGACGAAAATCGAGACTTTGTGCTCGATCAAACGTTGTTGGAACTCCACCAAAGCGGTGATAATACCGCGAAAAGTCGCCGCCACATTTGTAAAATTCGCAATCCCACCCCCAGTTATCAAAACTTTACCCTGGGGGTGCTTCTCTTGCGTCATAAGCGAGAGAATCGTCTTGGCATATTCGTAGGTTTGTTGTTCGGAAGGCGCCCCCGAATATTCGCCATAATTTGCCAGCTCTTTGGCGCCCCCTAGATCGCAAATCGTGTCGCTGTAAATCACGGAGGCGCCGCCCCCAGCCACCATTGTCCAAATCCGTCCCGATTTATTCAAAATTGTGAGCTTGAGACTGGCGCCCGATTTTGAATCAAGGTCGGCAATGTAGGCCTCCTCTACAATAAAAATTAATTTTTTGTTTTTTGAGACACCCTGTATGCAAGAATTGTGTGCATAATATTTGAATAAAAATAACTCGAGAATGATTATTTATAATTCAAGGTCGCCAAACATTGATAACACAAAAATTAACCATGGTAACAATTTTTATCAATCGAATCATCACTTTATTAAAACAATAAAAATAGAAGGCGATACGGATCAATGATGGATGCATTATCGTAACGTGAAATGAAACGAAATTCGAACAAACAAATCCACTCGAAATCATGCTTAATTCAAAACGCTTTTATTGACACAATAGAATTTATAAAAGTAATTTTCTTGTCCAGTGACACAATATCGGAATAATATATGTGGTATTGTTACAATTGCGAGTATTATATCAACGTGTGGCAACGTGATTTAATACATTTTTTGCCTACTTTACATAATTTCTGTTATTAGCCATAGTTAAAAACTGGTTAAAACAAATATTTTTCGTAAAAATAAGAAGCAAAAAAACACGATTGTTTTAGCAAAATTTCGTCAAAAATAAACCAAAATTTAAAACACAGCAACACAGCCCATAAACACGTTTTTGTGATAAAAAAATATTGAAATATTTTGTTTAAATTGAAGGTGGGTAAAAAAGAACTATTCAAACCAGAAAATTAAAAAATATAAAGAAAAAATAAACAAAACTGGTTCAAAAATTCAATAGTTTTTTATTTTTTTTAAATGCGACATTTTGACACAAATAATATTTCTTACGTCATTTTTAATTATTGACAGATACACATCTTTATCTTTCTGAAAAGTACAAAAAAGTTCAAAAAAATAAATAAAAAAACTTAAAAAAAGAAGAAAATAAAATAAAAAAGTTATAAAAATTATTGAGAGTATTGCACAAGGAACTTTATCTTTTTATTTTGGCTTTGTTTTACAAAGAGTGTTTGTTTATTTTTGTTTTTGTTTTTGTATTTAGGTGTCATATATTAAGTGTTTTCATGCAAATTGTACAAAAAATTATAATAAAAAACAATTGCCGCCTCATGTCCATGTTTAATGAGCAATTTTTTTTTCATAATTTTTTAATTTTTAATTTCATTTTTTTCTTATTACCAGGTAAAAGTAAAAAAGTGTACTCAGTGAACAAAAATGTCGGTTGTCATTAAAAAAAAATAAGAATGACATCACCACTCAAAAACAAATGACATCATAAATGGCTCTATAATGTCAAAATAAAGTATTTAAAAAAATAAAATCTAAGTGCTAGAAATTTTTTTTGAAAAATGACTATTGAGAAAGCTATAAATTTTGTGCGTTACTTTTGATTAAGTCTGTATATAGTAATTTTGGATGGCTTTAGAAACAAAACACATAAATATACTAACGTTGAAAAAAATATAAGAAATTAATAAATTTTATAAACTAGAAGTAAGATATTGTAAATTAAAAAAAATCTGCAAAAGCATGAAAAATAATTTTGTGTATTTTTTATTAAACTTTTCTTCCCAGTAAAAATTTTTATCTCGATACTACTAATATCTCAAAATTTTTACAAAAAAAAACACAAAAATAAAAAATAGTGTCGTTCAAAATAAAATAAAAAAAAAAACAATGGCAAACCAATTTTTTTAATTTGGTTAGTTTTCAACTTTTTTCTAAAGAATATAGCATATATTTTTATTTATTATAACAGTACACCAATTTTTTTGTATTTTTGGAATACCGCAGCTGACTAGACCGTCTTAAGTCATAGAATTTTTTTCATAAAATTTTGAACATTAAAGTGTTTTCATAAAAAAACTATCGAATTTGCCAATCCAATGATAATAATAACAACGATTTTTTCATACTTCACCTAAACTGAGCCAAAAAAATCGTAAAAAATTCGAACGAAAATTACATTATTTTTCGTTTTGCGAGCGATTGGGGAAGCTTTTCTATCCAAACAGCGTATGTTTTTTTTAAAAGCAATTTTTGCATCTTTCGAGCATTTAAGCACACTTTAAAAAAATTGCTAAACCGTCCAATAATTCCAAAATTGTAGACTAAAGTTCGTTAAAAATAAGTCAAAAATAAAGTAAAAAGTCTGGTACTTAGGCGTTTTTCGAGCAGTTACGCACATTTTTCAGCATTCAAGTGGTAATTAAAAACTTTCTCATAAAAAATTTCCCATTAGTTTACAACGCAGAGCAATCAAAACGTTGGTAAGTGTCGAAATTGATAACAAAACATGTGGGGTACAAGTTAGCTAAAAGCTAAAAAGTTGAAATAACTTGTAAACAATTTTTTTTTCAAATTTACTTCTAGATAAAAGTAACCAAAAAATTATATTTTGCATAAAAATTTGCTCAAAAATATACATTTGAGTTAATTCTTCGAAAAAATTTCAAAAAATCGATTTCTTTACCTACCGACTGCGCCCAACCGTTGTGTCTTTTAATACATTTTCATTGTCTTACAACACGAAAAATTCGAAAAAAAAATAAATATATGGAAAAAGAGTAACTAAATAATTTCTTAACTGTCAGAAATCTAAGATCCCCGATTATCCACCACACACAAAAAATTCCAAGTAAGTCAGGCGGCAGTCAAGTCTCAATTAATTAACCAATTTATTAAAAAACCAAAAAACAAAAAAAATTCCTACCGACTGCGCCTAACACTATACTTATTATGTTAGACACACTGTATTTCTCAAACAATTTTTGACTCACCTGGATATGCATCACGTCCAAACGGCGGCGGATAATCAATCTCGCCCCACATTGGCTTACAAATAAAATCAGCCGTAGCGTCCAACTTAGCCGCCAAATCCAAAACATAAATCTCCTTCTGGGTGACGACCAATGGATTAATTTCCAAATAAGTAAAATACAAATCAACGTACAACTTGTACAAATTATTCACAAAATTCGCAATCATCGCCTTTTTACTCGCATCAACTTGACTCAACAAAGCCTCCGTGATGCGCTTTTCATCGACACTTTCACCCACAGGAACCTCCAATTTCACAGCTTTCGAATCAACATCACCGATATCAACGCCACCTTGATGATAAAACAGGATCGTATCGCCATGTCGGTGCGAATAAATACAAACATAGACTTCTTCGTTGTCTTTGTGAGGAACAAAAGGTTCGATGATAAAATTGCGAAGTTTGCCGGTGGCGGCACCGATTTTTTGCTCTTTGTTCATACGATCGCTTATCCATTGCTGCACTTCGGCTAAATCTTTATTGACAGCGATCAAACCTAAATAAAAAAATATATATAGTTTAAAAAGTTTGAAGCACTCGCTACGCTCGTACCTAATTTTCCTCTCCGTTTGATAAGTTGGTCAGGTTTCACAACCAACTTTTCGCTTTTCAACCATGGATGTGTGGCCACTAATTCGGAAAATTTCGTTTCGGGTTCGACCGAAGCGAAGCGACATTGCACAGCGGCGGTACCGCCAGGTAAGTGTTTGTTGATTAGATTTTTTCCGGTCGCTTCTCTTATTGCCTTCGCCGACATTTTTCTAGTTTCTAATCAACGAATTGATAAAAAAAATCAATGTTATTTAAATATAACAACAATGTTGTCTATAAATAAATAAACACATAGATAACTGAACTAGTAAAAAAAGTCATAGTAGAGTTATGTATTCTCTTCTATAAATAGTGACAATACAAACGAACAAAACAAAAATAGTTGACGTCATGTTGTTATCTTCCATGTAGTTAATTTGTTTTGTGTTAATGGTCGAAATTAAAAATAAGAGAATGTTTATTACTGTTTTAACTCATTTTTTGTCATTAAACATTTTTTATGTTGTTGTAGTTTTTGATCAATAATTTAATTAAACACATAGTCAAATTTTCGCTTCTTTGTAACCAAATGTCAATCTAAATTTATAGCAAAAAGTATCATATGATTTTTTTATTGTTTGTTTAAGTTGGCAATACTGAAGTTTTTTTGGCAAATACAACCACAATAAAATAGTATTAGTGTTTGTAAATCAGAAATTATGTTGGTCACATTGAAAAATGTAGAAACAAAAGATATGGCACTTAAATGCCAACTTAATTTTAAACATAAAAAAATTAAAATTCAACTAAATGTCAGTTTCAAAATTCTTTAAAACGTATACAGGGTGACTCTACTAATAGCACATTTTAGTATTATATCTCAAAAACTAATAATATCTAATAATATTAAATACTTTATTTTTTCACTGTCAGTAATTTTTTTCTAGAAGTGCATATAATTAAAATTAATTAATTAATATATAGCATGACAGAGTAAAATATATTTTTACACAATTTATTTGAATTACTTTTAAAATATAATAAAAATCTCCCAAATATCAAAATATTTTTATCTAGAGTTGGCAACATTAAATTGGCAACTTATTTGATAAAATTTGATTGTGAAATTTGGGTGATAAAAGCAAGTTTGTCAACTGTAAATAAATTTATATCCAGTGATCAAGAATGACTTTTTGGGTTGGTAGTACTGAATTTGGTTTTTAATTATTATCTGACACTTCAAACTTCAAACAGTAGTTAAAACATTAACCTAAAAATTGTCATTCAAAACCGTGTTCATTCAGTATATTTTTTTAAATGGATTTTAATAATATGTATACAGAGTGAACCAAAAGTACCAAAACCAAAAATCCTTAAACAGGTCGATTTTATTATTTTTAATGCTACATTTTGACACCACAATGACATTTCTGACGTCATACGTTTTTGAGTAATGACGTCATTTTTAATTTTTTTACATATTTCTATCATTCCGGTAAGTATAAAAAAATAAAAAAAAAAGAAAATAAAATAAAAAAAGCTTTATTTTTTTCCGTCCTTCCATATTTTGTGTTAAGGTGTCGTATTAAATGATTTTATGCCAATTTAGAAAAAAAATACAAAAAAGTATTGCCACTTATAAAATAAGTCAAAAAAATCGATTACGCTTAATTATCAATATATTTTTTATTTTATAATTTTTTTATTTATAGTTTCATTTCTATATTTTTTTTCTTATTACCATAAAAATACGTACTATCAAAAAAAAAACAAGAATGTCAGTTGTCATTAAAAAAATTAGAAATTAGAATGTCACTGTAAAAAAATTAAATCAAACTTTTCTTTTTTTTTAATGACTATTTACAAAGATATAAATTTTGTGCTCTATTTTTGGTTCAGTCTGTATAATTAGATGTAGAGTCACGATTAAAAATAATGCCACACCGAAGCCACAAATCTTTTCGGTATGTGTGTGCGTTTGGACAGGTTGGTAGAGGTGTCATTCTATTTTATTGTGACTGTACAGAAGGCCAAAAAAAAATATTTTAATCAAACGAAAAGTGAAATTTAAATTATTGCTTAATTAATTAATATTTGGATGAAAATGTGTCAAATTAATGAACTTGCACGCACTCCAATTACACATTTGCATTTCTAGTTATGCACTTCCGGTTTCACCGGAAGTAACCATTTAAGAAATGTGAGAGTTGCCAATTATCCACAAATCAGTCTTCCATTAAGAAACACTCATAAACGAGTTAAATGCTTCACCCTGTATTATAATGCGATAATTTTGTAGTTACCGTAACTACACGAAAAAAACTACAATTTTTAATTACATTTTTCCATCAATTACGATAATTACGAAGAGAAAGTCACTCAAAAAAGTTAACATGAGCGTCAGTAATTCATTACTTGTGTCGTCGCGAAGAAAAAAATTGTTTTCGCAGTTGATAAAAAATCGAAAATTGCATAGTAATAATACGTAGCGTCAGCTATAAATAATTAATAATCGACCTAAATTAACCAATTGTTGCAAAATTTTCGGCGGGATTCACTTATGTCGACTTTCTAATTTCGGTGAAACTCGGATGAAAATAAAGAAAAATCGAACGCACACCACATTTCGAATGCGTTGACCTTGCCCTTATGAAAAATTAAAAACTGACACATACCACACACACACGTACACGTGTAATGTTTTCAAGTAAAACCGGGACTTTACCTTAACGTTTCCACGTCCACCAGTGCACTGCACCACTCGAGATGCGATCTCTCGTTTAATATCGCGTTGATAAGGAATTTGTGTGATAAGAATATGACACGGAGAAAGTCACTCCAAGACTGACCAGATTCCAGCAAATCGCGTGAATGAAGTATTATCGTACGATGTGTGTTGGGGGGACGACCGGATTGTCCCGACGTTGAATTTAGAGGTCATTGAAGACCTTTTCTGGGCCTATTTTTGACGAGTTTCACCTGGTTTTGATTTTTTTTTTTTGAAAATTTTGGGAAATTTCGTTAGGTTGGCAACCTTGCGGTATACAGGAGGTGTAGGAAATGAAGGTCGGGGTCGGTGGATGACACCACTGCTCGGACGCGTGTTACGAAAATGTCATCGATTATATTTTCAAATCACGCGATTTATTTTTACTATTTGATCAGTATTTTTGCAATTTATCGCATGTCACTAGGTAAACAGCGGTGCTTGCTGTGCAAATAGGGAATTTTATTTGTTGTGTGAACATTATTTTTTTAAAATCGGCCCAAAAATATTGTACTCCCTTCGCCCGTGCTGTAAACTATTTCTAAAGTAAAACATAACAGTAAAGTTTCTTCATGTGGGCTTTATATTTTCCAGACGTTAAGTAATCAACTATTTCGAAAAAGTTTTTTGATTTTTTTATACACTTTTTTTTAATATTCTTGCTGCAAACAAATATTGTTCATGTGGGCATTTATTTTTCCAAAAGCGTTTGGTAATCAACTATTTCGAAAGAACAAAGCGAACGTCATTAGGTGAAATTCTAAAGCATGTATTTCGGTTTTTATATTTTTTTTCAAAAATTTTGGTAATTTTTCAATTCCTCTGAAGCAGAAAATCTCAAATATCTCCGAAACTATCAGACGTGGCTCTTGAAGTTTGGTATTTTTGAAAAGCTCAACTAATTTCCCAACTTACGAAGAAAAAAAAATAGAAAAAAAAGGCACAAAAAATAACCGAAAAAATTTAATATATCCCTCGATAACTTCAAAACAAAGCAAAATTTTCGAAATTTCTCGACGCCAAGCGATTTGTCGAAACGATTTACGTACATATAGCCCAAAAAACTTTATTCTGGGTTTAAAATACGCACCCAAACATAAGAAGATAAAAAAAGGGCACAAAAAATAACCCAAAAAATTTAATATATTCGTCGATAACTTCTAAAGTAACCAAAATTTTCTCGATTTCTCGACGCCAGACGATTGGTCGAAATGATTTTCGTACATATAGCCCAAAAAATTTATTCTGGGTTTGAAATTCGCATCAAATGACAAAAATTAGTTTTTCAAAATTGTAAAGTTTTAAATGCATTTTTCAAAAAAAATTTAACAAACCGACAAAATCTGCTTTTAATTATCTATTAAATGGAGAAAACCTGGAACTGACTGGAAATATAGCTTTCACTTTGAAGGAGTTTTAATTTTTTTTGACTTTTTAAAATAAAAAATTCTTTTCCTCGAAAACTATTAGTTCCGTATCAAGACGGTTAGAATTCCCCAGACAATTTTTCATAAAAAATTGTTAATCATTAATTGGAAAATTCCTTTTTGACCAATTTTCTCCGTATTAAGTAACAGAAATAGAAAAATTAATAAACTTTAAAGACTTTAAAGACATAAAATCGCTCCTTTTATCTTCAAAAGAATCTTTATTAAGTGGATTTAAAAAAGGAAGCACTATGTCATTGATAAAATCAACAAATAGCTGTTTTCTGTAGATAAATTGTGTTGGAAAGCCCACCTGTATGTTACGTGTCCTGATTAAAATATTTTAAAAATGTAAGAAACAATTAATTTAGAGCCAAAAAACCTACACAAACAAATCAAGGAAACCCAAAAAAATAATCTTATTCTTGTTGTGATTGTAGAAAAGGAAACGCACTATCGTCACCCTTCAAATGATAAAAATTATCACAAAAGTGTCACATAATTAACATTAGTTGTTCTCGCTCAAAATAATTCCAAATTCTATAAGTTTTTTTCTAGTTTTAGTTTCCTGAACAAATTTTCATAACAAAATTCGAACTTGGGAGATTTTGCTTAATTTGAATTCAATTAGGTTTTTTCCGATTTGTCTCTGAAAACCTGACGTCCTTGCCCACATAACAATGCATTCCGTAGTACTGTATGTGACGTCAATGTCCCCCTAAGCCGGCCCTGTCCCCTCCCAAAAACAGCGTGATAGCCCCGTGAAAACAACAACTTTGCAACTTTATCTCTTGTCTGATGCAATCGGAGACGACCTTCCCCAGGTCAGGAACCTGCAGTTGTGCCCCCTTTAATAACCCCAGTGCGCCGTTAACGCCTCATTCACATTCCAAGTGCTTCGAGACGCCGGTAAAAATTTGAAGGTTATGTGTGGGAAAAAACCGCCCAGTGCTATTCAAATCACTCGTAACGCGTTAAAAACGCGACTAACATACATAATTACGGTAATTAACGTGAGAAAACGTAAAAATCGAGCGTAAAATTTAAATTGACATTTAGTTTAATTTTTGACATTTGACAGCTGGATGATTTCAACAAAATTTGGGAAAAAAGCACTCAATACTCACAATTCGATGCCAAAAACACGGAATTTTCCAAGAATTGGGTCAAATTTCAGTCACAGAATTACTAAAAGTGGGTTAATTACCCCAATTTTCGAGTTGAAACTACAAACAGCAAACTTGTGTCACTTCAGAGTTTTGACTGGTCAAAAACGCGTTCAGCGGACATTAACACTTGGGGTAGGGAGTAAAAAAAGGACACAATCCAAAAATAAATCATTTATTAAACTTAACCAACTCGTTTAAAATAAGCTTCAATATCGTTAAACGTTTTTCCTAACGTTTCGGGTAGGAAGAAGAATATGAAAATAACACCGCATAAATTCACCACAGCCATGACATAAAAGACGCATTGAATTTTAATCAAATCGAGCACAAACGGGAAGATTTTAACCGCAACAAACATAAAAATGTAAGCTATCGAAACCATAAGGCCTCCTAAGACGCCGCGGACCTTAACGGGGAACAATTCCCCGATTAGCGTCCACGGAATCACCAAATAACCCAAAGAACTGAAGCAAACATAACCCAACACACAATAGAGGGCGATATTGTCGCCCTTATCCTTGTGAATACTCAGTTTGGCCAACTCGTCCGGGGGAATCACCGTGAAATACATATAAACCCCGGCCACTAGACTAGTAAGACATTGGCCTAACCCCGAAACAAAAAATAGGGGCCTTCGGCCCACACGTTTCGAAATTAGCGCCGAAATTATCGACATAACAAACCTAATCGAACCTAGAAGAACCAACGCAACGAATTCATCCAAACCGTTACGAAAATGGCCCCCAATTTCCCGAAACAAATCAACGGCGTAAAAAATAATAACATAACCGCACGACAATTGCTGGATCACGAAAATAACAAAAAGAATGAAAAACGGCTTATAGACAACCGATTCTTTGTAAAAACTCCAATCGATTCGTGACTTTCGGCGATTTTTGGCACTTGTATCCAATAGTCTCAACTGATTTTCGAAAATCTGGAACAAACTCTTAAAGCCGGGCTCCACCCCCGTCAAAGTCATACTTGTGGGTCCTTGTAGAGCCACTCAAGTGATTTGGCAGCCTGGTCTGGCTTGTTTTTGAAAACTGTGTACCAGTGAGGGCTCTCGGGTAAAAACCACAAGAGGATCAAGGTGGCCAAGACCAGGAAACAATTGATGGTGGCTATGACGCGCCATGGAAACCATAAACCTGGAAGTAATTATGACTTTTGGTAGCCGGGCGATTAATTGTTACCTAAAACGCAAGTAAAAAGAATTCCAAACGAGACAAAAACGCTGTTAAGGCTCAATAACATTGTTCTGTAGTTTGGGTGAGTGATTTCGCTCACATATACCAAAGCTACGGTTGTTAAGCCGCCGCTAAAGCCGGCTATAATCCGAGCTAAATACAAATGCCAGACGCTTTTCGCCGCCGCATGGATTATCCACGAGATGGCGAAGGGTATAGTCGTACAAATACACAAAGTTTTGCGCCCGAAGCGGTCCATAAGCGGGCCGATGATCAACGAACCCGCTGGAAGGGCTATTGCGACTATACTTGCTAAAAACAACGGTTAAATCGGCTATAACCGGGCTAAACCCACCGATCCAAGACGCCTCTGATTTGGAAATATGTATATCACTCGACTTTTCGTTCAGCTGCGGTAGTAAGATGGCGCTGAACGACATATTAATGCCTGCTTGGATCACAAGGCTGTGTGCGACACAGCACGCTACGATCTAAAACAACGTTGCAATTTTTTAAATCGTTAATTTAATTACCTGTCGGAGGGAAGAGCGCCATGGGATTGAATAAACCGGCTTTTCGTTGGTTAAAATCAAGGCACTGTCGTTTTTTTCATCGCCTTCTTCGAGTTTGATTTGGTGTTCGCGAGTCATTGTGGACGAATAATAGAAAAAAGAATTCGTTTTATCATTTTGTCAATTAGATTACGAAATGGTTACATTGAGACAAAAGCCTGGAAGAAAATTAAATAATCAACACACAACGAACCAAACAATTATTTACTTAATTCGCGACGCAGTAAATGCGTGGACGACTTGAATGATAACAATGTGACATTGCTGTTTCACTACTTCCTACCAGCGAAACAAAGACTGGAAAAGTGTTATGTCACTCGACCCAGCTTTAAACTGTGATATTAGTTCCGTGAAATTTTAATCCCCCCAATTGAACCACTGGGGGTTATCTTATCTTGTGTTTTTTGTCTAGTATGACGTTCCGTCTACAAAATGATTGAGCGTCACACAATTTGAATTTTTGCGCCGTTTTTTGGCACTTGGTCACGTTTTTGAGTTAGGGGTGACCACCCTTAATTATTTTTGTCCAGCGAAGTGCGTTCGCCGCCGAAGGCGCGACACAATTGTTTTTATTAAAATTTAAGCCCAGTTTTAGGACTTGGCCCCATGTCACTTTTTTGAGTTTGGGGTGATCACCCTGTATATGGTTTTGGTGTCGAAAGGGTGGATTGGTGGGTAAACATCGAAAATTGGGAAAAACTTACGTGTGGTTCGCACCTTTGCACCCGGAAGCGTTTCTAAGTTTAGAAAAACTGAAAATTTCCTGAAAATCGTCGCCCCTAGCGGCTGAAACCAGCAATCGTTGCAGTTTCCTGCGTTATCGGCGCCTTATCAGCTCCAAATATTGTTGGGTGGGGTTTGTCATTTGGTGAATTTTTGTGAAATTCGTGTGGGGTTGGGTTTGGTTAGTCGTCAGGGGGCTGTTTTTCCGAAAAATGCCCATCGTCGTCGGGGCGTATTTATCGACCGAGTTTTTGAGGTTAGCAATCGTTCCATTATAGTGACAGTTGTGAGCTAACCTCGCCATAAAACCGTGAATGTTTTTGTGTTTGTGGCGGATTTGGTGTTTTTCGTGCGGTGGGGGCGGCGTTTTTGTCTCCGTGGTTGGAAATATGTGAGGAGCAACTCGGGGCGAAGTTGTGAAAGTTCATTGCAAAATAATTTTACACGCCGCCATTTTGTGAGTATTTGTAGTGGTTATTTGTGACGCGAAATGGGGGCCCTCGGTGACGATCGCGTTTGTTGCAGTGCGATGCGAGCGTAGGAGGGCACTTGGAGGAGCATGGCACCTGTCCCAAGACCAGGCAGCCTGAGGGACCCCGAAATCGCCGAGCTGTTCTACAAGCACGACCCGGAGAAGATCTTTGAGGACCTGAGGGAGATTGGCCATGGCTCGTTCGGGGCGGTTTACTACGCCAGGTGCACCATCAACAAGGAGATTGTCGCCATTAAGAAGATGTCCTATACGGGCAAGCAGAGCCTGGAGAAATGGCAGGACATCCTGAAGGAGATCAGGTTCTTGAAGCAACTCAAGCACCCCAACACCATCGAGTACAAGGGGTGCTACCTGAGGGAGAACACCGCCTGGCTGGTCATGGAGTACTGCCTCGGCTCCGCCTCGGACATCATTGAGGTGCACAAGAGGCCCCTCATGGAGGAGGAGATCGCCGCCATCTGCGAAGGCGTCCTCATGGGGCTCAGCTACCTGCACGAATTCGGACGAATTCACAGGTAATTTGGGCCCAATTTTGGATAATTTTCACGGCTTGGCTTTATTTCCAATGTTGCCAACTGAATTTATTGAACGAGGACGACTTATTAAATTATAATTTGATTGTTTACACACTTTTAGTATGAAAGAAAAAGTTCTCAGTGCCCAATTTTTGACAAATTTTCATGTGGTGGTACCATTGTTTAGTCAGTATTGTCAACTGAATTTATTGAACGCACAGTCAACTAGATCGTGCGGAGATTTGTGTTTTAGCGACTTAAACAATTTTTTATTAAATTATAGTTTGATTGTTTACACACTTCAGTATTAAAGAAAACGTTTTTTTTAACCACCAGTTTGTAGTTTTTAAAATTTATAGTTTTCAGGATTTGTTTTATCACTTGTGTTTAATTAATCTAAAAAACATTATGTATGAATAAAAATTAGCAATGGAATGGATCGTCTGGAGATTTGTATTTTAATAACTTATTGAACAATTTTTTATTATTTACATACTTTTAGAAGGAAAGAAAAAGTTTTTTTAATCACCAGTTTGTCGGTTTAAAAAGACAATTTTGAGGTTTTGTTATTTATTTTTTTATCATTTTGCTCCAATTTCTAGTCAAAGGCATACAATTTAATTGAACACCTACTTATAAAAGTGAGTCAATAAACATGTTTTTTATTCAACAGTTTTTTTTGGGACACTGTATTTAATTAATTTGAAAAACGTTCTATATGTAAGTAGTAGATCGTCGGGAGGTTTAATTGTTTTTTTGCGAGTTTTAAACAATTCTTTAATAAATTAAACGAAAAATTAATAAAATAAAATTAAACCGAATAATTTCATTATTTAATATTTTGGGTAATAGATTCCGACTTTTTAATATTATATAAAAGTTTTCCGTTTAAAAACACAACATATTCAAGGTTTTTGCTGTGTTTTTTTATCCATCATTTTGTTTGTATTTTATGGTCATTTGTTTGCGATTTATTACATTTATTTGTCTTTATTTTTACCTTAAAGTGTTCATAATAGAAGTTATGTAATTTCCTAATAATCTTGAAATTTTGATTTTTTAACGCAAAAAAAGTCCAACTCCTTAGTAATCAGCGTAAAAGTATTACACACTGGACCGAGTTTTTGAGACGATATCTCGCTCAAAATAGCAAGTCCAGTAAATCTAGTAACTACAAATGGAAATACTCTCTTTTTTTCTATATTTTTTTTAAATAGGTTAAAAAAGAGTGGGTTTACTTTATCGTTTTTATTTTTTTTTATTAATCATTTACTAAATGATTAATTGTTAATTTATTGTAGCGTGAGACGATTTATTTTTTATATTTTTTAATAAGAAAAAAACTAGGAATGTTTAAAAATTAAAAAAGAAGCAGTGGATTAGCCAATAAATCACATTTTATTTACACAATTTATTGCGATTGTTTGTTAATTGATAATAAGTAACTTTCTCAACTAAATTCATTATCAGTTTTATTATTAGACAAATCGGTATCTAATAAACCATCTCCAAAAGATAAGACCTTAAACTTTTTATACACTTTTATTGCCATTTTTTAATAATTATTTTACACTTTCTTGTGGCAAAGTATTGATTCCGTTGCTAATAAATGAACGATAAATTCCCACCGTGCGTACGCTTGACCTTTTCTACGCTTATCACATCACTATCACACAATAAATATTTTTATTTTACTATGAGTGTATTACTTACATAACATATTACATTATTAATAAAACCACTCGCTTAATTATCGTTCGTTGACATTTCACGTCGATTTTTTCCCTTTTAAATCATCCCACGAAACAATAAAACAATGATACAGAACGTCAAGAATGGTAATAAACATCAATTTTCTCGGCAGGAAGTTACGACCACGGGTGTGGTTTTCCTCGTTAATTAACTGATTAATGAACTTTTTTCGGCACAAATTAAGCGCACAGTAAAATAATAAATACACGGTGGAAATAACAAATGCACAGTAAAAATAATAAATGCTCAGTAAAAATAAATGCACAATAAAAATAATAAATGCGCAGTAAAAATAATAAATGTGCAGTAAAAATAATAATTTCACAATAAAAATAATAAATGCTCAGTAAAAATAAATGCACAGTCAAATAATAATTGCACAGTAAAAATAATAAATGTGCAGTAAAAATAATAAATGCACAGTTAAAGAAATAAATGCACAGTAAAACAATCAATGCCAAGTAACAATGATAAATGCGCAGTAGAAATAATAAATGCACAGTTAAAGTAAGAGATGCACATTTAAAGAAATAAATGCACAGTCAAATAATAAATGCACAGTAAAAATAATAAATGCACAGTAAAAATAATAAATACACAGTTAAAAAAATAAATGCACAGTGAAAATAATAAATGCACAGTAAAAATAATAAATGCACAGTTAAAATAAGAGATGCACAGTTAAAGAAATAAATGCACAGTCAAATAATAAATGCACAGTAAAACAATAAATGCACAGAAGAAATAATAAATGCGCAGTAAAAATAATAAATGTACAATAAAACTAATAAATGCACAATTAAGTAATAAGTGTACAGTTAAATAATAAATGCACAGAGAAAATAATAAATGCACAGTTAAAATGAATAAAAGATGTCCAGTAAAAGTAATAAATGCGCAGTAAATACTAGCATTTTAAAACTGCAACTGGATCTCACATTTTGCAGGCTAGCTACTGAGCGTTTATTATTTAAACTGTGCAAACTGAAATAAGATACAGTGCATATACGATTTTTTTCCAGGTCACTTGATACTGACAAATTTTAATAAAATACTGTGCGTGCTTTACGTATCATTTAATTTTTTTACTGTGCAAAAATTAATTAAATCCTGATCATTTATTATTTTATACTGTATAATTTTTTTTTAGGGATGTGAAAGCCGGCAATATCCTCCTGACCGAAAACGGCACAGTAAAGTTGGCCGACTTCGGTAGCGCTTCAATCAAATGTCCCGCCAATTCATTTGTCGGAACGCCGTATTGGATGGCACCGGAAGTGATTCTGGCGATGGACGAGGGCCAATACGATGGCAAAGTGGACGTATGGTCGCTTGGCATCACTTGCATCGAGTTGGCCGAGCGCAAGCCGCCATATTTCAATATGAACGCAATGGCGGCCCTCTATCACATTGCTCAAAACGAATCGCCAACGTTGCAGTCTTCCGAATGGTCCGACACTTTTAAGCACTTTGTTGAGGCGTGCCTCCAGGTGATTTATAGCACGAGCGACGAAGGTGCGAGTGATGCGTTTTGTTTTTTAGAAATCGCCCGGTAACAGGCCGCCGTCTTCGATGCTTCTTACTCACAATTTTGTGACACGGACACGCAGTACGAATGTTTTGATTGATTTAATTCAACGGACGAAAGCGGCAGTTCGGGATTTGGATAATTTAAATTATCGCAAAATGAAGAAAATACTCATGGTGGACAGTTGCGAAACGGAGAGTACTATTGATGTGGATGATACGCCTGATGAACATGCTGGAGGTGATAGTTCGAAGAGTAATTCGGTCACGTCCGAACATTCGGTACATTCGGTGGGCGTGTCGGCGAGTAGCCAATCAAGTAGCACGAATAGTCTGCCGGCTGGTAAGTTCACGTGCCATTTTACCGACGTAAATAATAATAATAATAAGTCTTTAGAAAAAAAAATGTGTTGTGTTCTTTTTTTTTGATTATTTTTACCAGTTTTTTGTTCAACTTGTCAGAAAGATACAAAAATAGTAAACACAAATGTCGGTCGCTAATAAAAAAATTCAAAATGACGTCATTACTCAATAACCAGTGACGTCACAAATGTTACAGTGGCGTCAAAATGTAGCGTTTTCAAGAATATAATCGACCTTTTTTCCAGTTTTTTTTTAATGACAACAAAATATGAATTTTTGTGGTAAAGTCACTCTGTATAGACCCAAAAATAACTAAAACTTAAATAAATGCAAATAAAAAGTACATGACAAGACAAGAATAAACAGAAAATAATATACTTTTTAAAGTAATATGAAAAGAAAAGTATGATAGATTATTATTACAAATAATAATAAAAATAACAAAATTCATATCTTTTTTATTAGTCATTTTTCAAAAAAAAAACTCGAAAATGCCACATTTTTTCATTATATTGACACTTATGTCATTTTTTTTAAATCAAGACGTCATTCTTAATTTTTCAAATGACAACCGACATTTTGTACGAAATTTATGCAAATTAGGAAAGTTTCATTCGCAAAAATAAGATAAATTAGAGAAAAAAGAGCAAAAAAACATTAAAATCTTCGATATTTTTGTGGCTTTAAAGAAATTTCGCTCAAAAAATGAGTTATAAATCCGTTAATAGACGCTTTTGATTTTTTTTTTTTTTGATGAAATTTTGTGAAACTATTGATTTTTTACGTAAATGACGAGTTTGAATTTTTTCTTAATTTATCTTCAAATTTTTACCTAAAATCTCTTTAAACGCTTAAAATACGTTAAAATCACAGTTTTCCACCGAATTTTGTGATTGTAACGAAATAATGCTAATTAATAGAGTTTCTCACTGAAAAACTTGTTAAAACGCTCAGAAAAACAAATATTTTCCGTCCAGTTTGCTGAGATGTTGACCAGTTTAAGCAAAAACTGACTTTTTAAGATTAAAAATGAGTTGACAGTCTTTTTTTATTGCCCAAATTTTGAAAAGAAAGTTAAAATAACATTATTTTCGATTTATCTGGTGCTTTTTGACGCATTTTTGGAAAATAAAACGTATTAGAGTGCTTTAAAAACCACAAAAAAATATCATTTTTTACTTTGAGGTCTGGTTTTTTGGTCAAGTTTGTCTGTTTTAATTTAATTTTTTCATTTTTTGGACGAAATTTTGCAAATTAAATAAGTTTCTAGCTCAAAAACAAGAAAAAATGTGAAATAGACAATGAAAAGAGGACCGAAATTTTGTAAATTAGGAAAATTTCCCTGGTAAAAACAAGATAAAATAAACGAAAAAAAAGCAAATAGCAGTAAAATCTTTGACTTTTTATGGTTTTCAAAAAAACTCTCTCAAAAATAAGGTTGAAACAGAAAGTGAATTGACAAAAAACGTCGATTTTGATCCAATTTAATTAATTTTTGACGGAATTTTGCAAATGAGAGCAAAAAGTGTCAAATTAACGATAATTTTTCGACGTGTTTTAATGAAAAAAAAAAAAAACAGTTAAATATCATTAAACAAACAAAAAAAACTGCAACTTTAACCAAATAATTTTTGTTGAAATTTTCTATGTTAGGGAAGTTTCACTCGCAGAAACAAGATAAATTAAACAAAAAAGAACAAAAAACAAAACAAAAGAACAACAACAAAAAACCAAAAACGTCTATTTTGATCTAATTTATTCAATTTTTGACGAAATCTTGCAAATTAAATAAGTTTCTAGCTCAAAAACAAGAAAAAATGTGATATAGACAATGAAAAGAGGACCGAAATTTTGTAAATTAGGATAATTTCTCTGGTAAAAACAAGATAAAATAAACGAAAAAAAAGCAAATAGCAGTAAAATTTTTGACTTTTTATGGTTTTCAAAAAAAAAAACGCTCAAAAAATAAGGTTGAAACAGAAAGTGAATTGTCAAAAAACGTCGATTTTGATCCAATTTGATTAATTTTTGACGGAATTTTGCAAATGAGAGCAAAAAATGTCAAATTAACGATAATTTTTCGACGTGTTTTAATGAAAAAAAAAAAAACAGTTAAATATCATTAAACAAACAAAAAAAACTGCAACTTTAACCAAATAATTTTTGTTGAAATTTTCTATGTTAGGGAAGTTTCACTCGCAGAAACAAGATAAATTAAACAAAAACGAACAAAAAACAAGACAAAAGAACAACAACAAAAAACCAAAAACGTCTATTTTGATCTAATTTATTCAATGTTTGACGAAATCTTGCAAATTAAATAAGTTTCTAGCTCAAAAACAAGAAAAAATGTGATATAGACAATGAAAAGAGGACCGAAATTTTGTAAATTAGGAAAATTTCCCTGGTAAAAACAAGATAAAATAAACGAAAAAAAAGCAAATAGCAGTAAAATCTTTGACTTTTTATGGTTTTCAAAAAAAATCGCTCAAAAAATAAGGTTGAAACAGAAAGTGAATTGACAAAAAACGTCGATTTTGATCCAATTTAATTAATTTTTGACGGAATTTTGCAAATGAGAGCAAAAAGTGTCAAATTAACAATAATTTTTCGACGTGTTTTAATGAAAAAAAAAAAAAAACAGTTAAATATCATTAAACAAACAAAAAAATCTTCAACTTTAACCAAATAATTTTTGTTGAAATTTTCTATGTTAGGGAAGTTTCACTCGTAGAAACAAGATAAATTAAACAAAAAAGAACAAAAAACAAAACAAAAGAACAACAACAAAAAACCAAAAACGTCTATTTTGATCTAATTTATTCAATTTTTGACGAAATCTTGCAAATTAAATAAGTTTTTCTCTCGAAAACATGGACAAAAATGTCAAAATAACGAAATTTTCGGCATAATTAGGCCAAATTACAAGCTGAGGTACAATTACCGCGGCTCCTGGCGAACCTTGAGTCAATTTTTCACCAAAAAAAAAATATTGTAGTCACTCGCTACCGCTTGTTCGTGCTTTAAACGCATTTTTTTTCTCTAAGATGGTACGACGAGGCGCCACCGCGGCTGTTTCAACCATGTGGCCGCTGCTGCCGCAGTGGGCGATCACGGAACTAATAACTTCGCCACAATTCGAACTACAAGTATTGTTACCAAGCAGCAGAAGGAGCATATGCAAGAGGAGATGCACGAACAAATGACTGGGTACAAGAGAATGCGACGTGAGCATCAAAGTGCCCTCTTGAAGCTCGAAGAGAAGTGTAAAATGGAGATGGAGAGTCATAAGAATCAGTTGGATAAGGAATATGAAGCACTGTTGCAGAGTTTTAGTAAAGAATTGGAGAAATTGCAAGCGAAACATCAACAGGAATTGGAAAGGCGGTTGAAACAGAATGCGGCGAGTGAGAAGAAGTTGGTTAAGGATATTACGAGTCGGCAAGAAAGTGACAGGAAGGCGTTTGATGCACATAGGAAGAAAGAGTACAAGGCGAATAAAGAGAGGTGGAAAAGGGAGCTGTCACAGGATGATTCCACGCCGAAACGGCAACGGGATGCGACCTTACAGTGAGTGTTTGATGAAAAAACATTGATTTTTTTGAAAATCTATTTTAACAAAAATTTTTTTTGTCCCCTTGTGGATTTTTTTATTGAAATCTCTAGTTTAATAATCGCTGAAAGGCCAAAACAATTTACGACCTATTTATTGATTTTTTGGCCAATTTTTGACGTTAAAATACCGAGTTTCTATCTCAAAAACATACTCAACAGACAAAAATAGTGCAATTTTTTACTTACTTTGTTATTTTTTCTATTAATTTCGTTGAAAAAGGCAAAAATCATGGCATTGTTTACTTATTTTAGTGTTTTTTCAACTTATTTTTCATGCTAACATCCAAAAAAATAGTCAGTTTTTAACTAATTTGCTGAGATATTAGTCAGTTCTGGATAATTTTTGTGAAAAACTGACTTTCAAGGTCAAAAATGTGTTCAGCAATAGGGGCATTTTTTGACCTGAGTGATTTTTTTTAATTTTTTTTTTTTGACGTGTTGCAGATGAGATTTATTTTAGTGCAATTTTGGGCAAAAAATAGTTATGCCCTTGAAAAAGGTTTTTGATTTATCAGGTGTTTTATGTCTTATTTTGTCGTATTTTCTGTAAATAAATCGTGTTAAAACGCTTTAAAACACCAAAAGTGTGTTTTTTTTACTTTTAAGTCTTTAATTTGATCAAATTTGTTGTATTTTTTGTCCTTTTTAGGAAAATTTTGTGACTTTTTCAATTTAAAAAAATCATGAGGCATTCGAAAAAGTAGCAATTTCGATCTATTCTAATAATTTTTTTGTTTATTTCGTCAAAATTTCGCAAAATAATTGCATTTCTACCTGGAAAATGCTTAATTTATCGTCAAAATTATGTAAAATTTCGTTTAGACTTTGTGGTATCTCACAAAAACACTTGGTTTTGGCCAATTTTTGACGTTAGATTACCGAGTTTGTAACCCAAAAACATGCTAAACCGTCTAAAATAGACAAAAATAGTGTAATTTTTACCTTAATTTGGTGATTTTTCTGTGAATTTTGCAGAAACAGTTGAAAAAGGAAAAAATCATGTCATTTTTTACTTAATTTAGTGTTTTTTCAGCTTATTTTTGATGAAATTGGGTGAATTTATTCCTTTTTTATTTAAATAACGAGGATAATTGTCTGAAAACGCCATAAGTAAATGATTTTTGGCGATTTTTTTAGTCTGACTTTTTTAACTTTTTTTGCAGATTTGGTTTAACTTTTTAACTTTGACTTTTTTCGCGAGTTTTGAAAAAAATCGCGATCATTTTTTGACTTCCTAGCTTAAAAACTCTCGGAAATGCTCGAAAAAAGTGTAAAATTAGGCCATTTTCGACTGAATCTAGTGATTTTTCGCCTTATTTTTAACGAAATACCGTCAATTTTTGACTGAAAAACAAGTTAAACATTTCGAAATTTTTTAATTTTCGACCTAATTTGGTGATTTTTCCGTAAAAATTTGCGAAAAACTAACTTTTTAAATTTAAAAATGTGTTTAAACGCAATTTTTGAACAAAATTAATAAAAAAACGCGAACATTTTTTGACTTCCGAGCCTAAAAACTCTAAAATGCTGGAAAAAGTGTTAAATTAGACCATTTTTGACCGAATTTCGTGATTTTTCGGCTTAATTTTAACAAAATACCGCTAATTAAGTGACTTTTTGACCGAAAAACAAGTTAAACACTCGGAAAATTTTTCATTTTTGCTCTAATTTGGTAATTTTTTATTTTTGTTGTTGGTAAAAACTAACTTTTTAAGATTAAAAAATGTACTTAAACGCAGGAATAGGGTAAAAGTAAGAGCATTTTTGAACAAAATTTTGTGTTTTTTAGAATTCCAAGAAATAATAATTTACATTTCAAACTGAAAACAGTGCTAAAAAGATGTAAAAAAAAAGATTTTCAAGAAGTTTTATTTATGTTTCAGAAGGTTTTTAACTCAAAAACAGAAATTTTCGATCCTAAGTTGATTTTTTGGCCATTTTTTGACAAAATACTTCCGAGAAAAGGCAAAATTTCAACCACATTTCATGTTTTATTGGTTTATTTCTGTCGAAATTTTACAATTTGTCCCTTGAACGTTTGTATTTTGTGTTTTCAGGACGCATAAAGATAATTTGAAGCTTGTGGACGCTCAAGACGAGCAGCGATTACTCAGATGCCAAAAAGAATATTTAGAATTGGAAGTACGCAAATTCCGTAGAAAAAAACTCCTCACTTATCACAACTTAGAACAGGATTTATTGCGTCAGGAATTGAATAAAAGACAACAACAGTTGGAACAAGCCCATATGATGCTTCTACGGCATCACGAAAAAACCCAAGAGCTGGAATATCGCCAACAAAAGGCCGTACACGCATTGCGCGAAGAACAGGTAAAAAAACTCATTTCTATTTTTTTTTATTTTTTTTTTTAATTTAATCCAGGTCAAAAACCAACACGACACCGAACTGGCAAACCAAGCCGAATACATGAAGCGTTCCGAGCGCGAGTTGCGCAAAAAGCACGCCCTCGAAGTAAAACAACAACCAAAGTCACTAAAACAGAAGGAAATGATGGTCCGCAAGCAATTCCGGGACACTTGTAAAGTCCAAACAAAACAGTACAAGGCACTGAAAGCGCAAATCCTCGCCAATACGCCGAAGGAAGACCAGAAAGCCGTCATAAAAAAACTGAAAGAGGAGCAGCGCAGGAAGTTGGCGCTGCTAGGCGACCAATACGAGCAAAGCATTGCCGAGATGCTGCAAAAGCAGTGCTTGCGATTGGACGAGAGTCAGGAGAGCGAGTGCCAACAGATGAAGGAGCGGCTGCACTACGAACTGGAGATTTTGATGGCGTATCAGAGCAAAAATAAAATGCAAGCGCAAGCGCAAAGAGATCGCGAGAGAAATGAACTGGAAGAGAGGGTGGCGGTGAGGAAGTCACTTTTGGAGACGAAAATGAATTCAGAAACGCAACGGTTTCTCGAAGAAAGGGCCGAAAGGATTAGGATTTTGCATGAAAGGCAAGAGAGGGATTTGGAGGAGTTTGATAACGAGTCGGTTCGGCTCGGGTTCAGGTGATTATTTATTAATGTTAGCACAAAATTTTATCTACATTTGACGAAAGTTTGGATAAGGCTTGGCTTGGAAACAGTTTGAAAAATAATTGTGACACTCACTACGTTCGTACCATTTCGTGGCAATTTTTTGTTGGTTGTGAAAATTTTAAACAAATGATAATCGAGCTACAAGTGTAATTTTTTGTTTAGTATTTAGAAGAAAAAAAAATTAATTAGACAAAAAAACATTACCGGACTGTTAACATAACAAATAACTTCAATAGCCCAACAAACTTTCCATCAATCTGTTATGATTTTTTCAGTTAATTTAGTACAATTTACAGAAATTTTGGCCCTTCTTAATAAATTTTCGTAAATTATTGCCTCTCTATTTGAATGAGGAGGCAAATTTTTCGATTTTTTAGCGGAAAAACTAGCTGAAACGCTGAAAAAAGTGTAAAATTACGCCGTTTTCGGCTGATTTTTGTGATTTTTCGGCAGAATTTTGAGGAAATACTGTTACTTGTAAGTGATTTTTAGACTGAAAAACAAGTTAAACACTCGAAAACTTTGAATTTTTTTTGTAATTTGGTGATCTTTTAGTCAGTCTTTGGGAAAATAGTAACTTTTAAGATCAAAAATGTGCTTAAAGGCGTGAACAAGATAAAAGTGAGGGTATTTTTGGTCAAATTAGTAATTTTTCAGGTAATCGTAAAACGTAGTAGCGAGATTTAAAAAAAATCGCAAACATTTTTTCACTTCCTGGCTTAAAAACTAACTGAAACGCTGAAAAAAGTGTAAAATCACGCCGTTTTCGGCTGATTTTTGAGAAAATACTGTTACTTTTAAGTGAATTTTAGACTGAAAAAAATTTAGAACACTCAAAAACTTTTCATTTTCGATGTAATTTTGTGATTTTTTGGTCAGTCTTTGGGAAAATAGAAATTTTTAAGATCAACAATGTGCTTAAAGGCGTGAACAAGATAAAAGTGAGGGTATTTTTGGTCAAAATTAGTAATTTTTCAGGTAATCGTAAAACGTAGTAGCGAGATTTAAAAAAAATCGCAAACATTTTTTCACTTCCTGGCTTAAAAACTAACTGAAACGCTGAAAAAAGTGTAAAATTACGCCGTTTTCAGCTGATTTTTGTGATTTTTCGGCCGAATTTTGAGGAATATTGTTACTTTTGAGTGATTTTCAGACTGAAAAAAAAGTTAAACACTCGAAAACTTTGAATTTTTTTTGTAATTTGGTCATATTTTGGTCAGTCTTTGCGAAAATAGTAACTTTTAAGATCAAAAATGTGCTAAACGCGTGAACAAGATAAATGTGAGATCATTTTTGAAAAAAATTAGTAATTTTTCAGGTAATTAATCGTAGAACGTACTAGAGAAGTATATTTTCCCGAGATTTAAAAAAAATCGCAAACATTTTTCCACTTCCTGGCTTAAAAACTCGCAAAAACGGTGAGAAAAGTTGAAAATTATGCCGTTTTTGGCTGATTTTTTGGCTAAATTTCGACGAAATACCGTTAATTTTTAAACTAAAAATCAAGTTAAATAATCGAAATTTTGTCAGTTTTAGCTAAAATTTGTGTAAACACGACTTTTTAAGAAAAAAATGCTTAAACGCGTGAACAAGTTAAAAGTAACAGTTTTGATAAAAAAAAAATTTCGAGAAGCAATTCTATTTCTAACTGAAAACCATGTTAAAAACTTGTAAAAAAACGATAATTATCGAACAGTTTTGTAAATATTTAGAAAGTTTTATCGAACTTATGATTTAAAAACAACAGAGTTGGAATAAAAAACTTCAGATAAAATTGTAGGGCATAAAATTTTGACTTTTGTGAGGTTTTCAACTTCAAAAAATCTTTAAACACTCGAAAAAAAACGCAAAAATAAATAATACATAACAATTTCTTTAAATAATTGCATTTCTGTCTGAAAAATGCTTAATATGGGTAAAAATTATGTCAAATTTCGATTAGACTTTGTGATAACTCACAAAAACATTTGGTTTCAACAAAAAAATGTGCATAATGACCTGAAGATGGAAATGTTTTGACTGAATTTAGTGATTTTTTGACGGAATTTTGTGAAATAATTTTGTTACCTTTGTCATTTTTGGTCTCTTTTGGCAGATTTTCGTAAGATAATTGCTTTTCTATTTGAATAAGGAGTTTGAAAAGAGTTCAAAGTAAGAAAATGACTTTCTGCTAAAATAAATTAGAAATAGGAATAGATTTATTGATGTTTAACAACAGATCTTCATAACATAACTCCGTAAAATAAAAAATACTTTTAAAAAATCTAAATTTGTAGGTTTGTCTTTAGAGGGTTTTAAGGCAAATAAAAAAACAGCAATAAATTCTGAATAGTAACAGATAAAGGTAATACAAAAAATATGGGCAAGTATTAAAAATTTTGATAAAAATATGCGACAAAGTTTTAGTCAGTGGTGAGTTTAAATAAATTAAAAACAATTTGAAATTTTATTTAGATTGCCACAGCCACCCCTTATCCGAGATGGTTTAATTGTAGATAAATCAATTTGAGGTAAATTATTTGATCGATGTGTTGCAGCGCTCTGGCGATAGCAGAGATATCCCGTGAGAACTACGACGACGACGGCAGTCTGTCCGGGTCAATGCTAAGTCTAGCTCATTCCAATAGCTCTACGAGCTTTCCACCCGGTTCGGTGTAGTAAGAATTCGTCTCGTCTCCTCAGAGATTAACATTAATTTTCAATTGCCTATCAGATTAATTTTAATCATTAAGTGTAACTACGTTAAAAAGACTAACAAGTACCGAAAACCTGGAGGTATTTACGCTTAATTCGAGCAATAATAATAGCGATCACACGGCCAGGAGGGCGACTCAGCGGTGAGGGATATTATTATTGTCCTATTGGTTTCCTTTGTCTTTTTTGATAGCAGTATTTATTGATTAAATTATAGAAGAATAACTGTATATAGTTTCATTCTTTTCGTTTTAGTCATGGTAAATGTATTCGTTTGCTAGCATGACAAAATCAAATCACTGTTTCTAGGGACAGTATTTAGTAAAGAATAGTGCAATTTATCTCTTAATTTCGTTAGTATTTAATCACATCACAACTATTTTCGATGTTAAGATTGTGATAATTACAATTCTGATTACTACTCATGTAAATTCATCGCCCGTAGAAGATGGAGAACAGTTGCTTTTTAGTCAGTCGGTCGTAATGTACATATTTACATACTGTACTGAAAGGTTAGTTGTATGAGCAACGATTTCGTTCGGCTGGTAACTATTTATTTTCGCTGTGGCTACCAATAAAACATAACAAGATGTATTTTATACGTAAATAAAAATTATTGCTTTAACTGTTTTGCACCGGCTTTATATTTTCAATCAAATTCACAAACAATACGTTCTTTACTGAGTCGGCGAGAATTCAGTCGGGACCATGATCCTGCAGTGCATTTCCCTAATCAATGGCACTGTGTAAGCCACGCACTCGTCCCACCCAGGGGACCTCCAGGCGCTCTCCCGGGTCTCCTTCCTCTTGTTCAAATCCTCGTAACCTACAAAAAACAACATTTTCCCCAAAATTATAAAAAAACCTGAAAGAAAATACGCTTTGTCGAATTATTAAAGAATTATTTCATTTCATCAAAAATAAAGAAATGAAAACGTGAGAAAGCTAGGAGAAATTGTGGTAACATTATAGTGTAATAAAAAATAAATAACAAAAACGCCGTTTTCTTAGATTAGCTGAAAACGAAGATTTAGACACCAGTTTTTTGGAAAACGCCAAAAAATGGTGTTAAATGAACTATATTCTGGCCAGGTCAGGTCAGGTCTGGTCAAGTCAAGGACACCATTAATGTTGAAAGCGCTTAATATCGGACAAATTCTTTCTGCAAATTAGCAAAAATCACTATAAAAGCTGAAATTGCTTAGTTCCGGTAGACCGGACGATTTACAGATTATACAGGGTGATAAAAAAATTATTATAACAGTTTACAAATAAAATAACCTTGTTTCTTCAATGGCAATAAAAAGAACATCAATTTTTATGGAGATTTTTATCAATATCGTCTTTAATCTATCTCTTACTGTTTTTGAAATAATCGCAAAAAACGGAATTTTAGCTCATTATTTTCGATTTTAATCGAGTAAACTTTCGAAAAATACGATAAAGTTGTGCTATTAATTTAAAAAATGTTCGAATTGTCCGCCATTTTCATTCAAGAAGTTCAAAATTCGATGGAAAACTGACTGAGTTACTTTACATAATTCACTAAGTTAAAATATATCATAATTAAATATTATTGTATAACTGCTTATTCGATAATAAATCAGCTAAAAACTAAATAAAATCTTTAAGTTTGACAATTGTTGACCATTTAACACAGCCTACTTGATTAACGATGAAAATTACGAAGTAAATCCGTTTTTTCTGATTTTTTTCAAAAACTGTAAGAGATGGTTATAGAACATATTGATAAAAGTCACCATAAATAAAGATATTCTTTCGATTGCTGTTAAAAAAATAGGGTCATTCTATTTGAAAAAACTGAGTTGTAGCAGTTTTTTGATAACCATTTTGAAAAAATCAAACTAGCCTTGAATTTTGACAGTTGACAATTTTGAAAATTCTAGATGACTCTTCAAACTTTCGGTTATCGAATGCAAAAAAAAAATATCAAATTATGGCTAAGGGTTTACGAGCTGTGATATTTTAAATAAACCCCTGCAAATAAAAATTTTAACTAAAAAATTGACATATGTCAAAAACTGTGACAGATAAGTACCAACAACTTGGGTAAATTTTACTCAGTTTGAGAAGGCGAATTCAAAAATGCAATAAAAATTTAGAGTCACCATTTAAAATTTCAAAATTGGAGCCATTTTCTCATCGTTGTGGAAGTTCTACCATTTTGAAAATAATTTAGTTGAACTCAGGATGGTCGATTTGGATCGTATACAAAATTTTAAAGCTCTAGCTATATTAAAAGTTAAAAAATTTCTAATGTAGGCCTTAAAAGAACCACCCTGTACACAGGGATATGTGTCTTTTTGGCCAAAGAATCGCCTCAAAATCATGAAAATTGTGTTTAAAATCATAACATTATAATATTGCACTCGTAGAGTATAAACATTATATAACAGTCGTAGATAAAGTATAGTATTCAATTCGTGTATAATGGGAATAATTACGACACGAGCTCACTGCGTTCGCTTTCGTTCTAAATAACTCTCGTGTAACAAAGAAATTGAAAAAGAAATAAAAACGACTACAGCTTGTTTTTTTAACGTTTGAAAAAAACAGTCAAAAAAACAACCAAAAAACTTTTTGTTTTTTTGAAAATACTTACACCAGATGTGGTGCACGTTATAGAGCCTCCCGATTTGTGAGAAAAACCCGGCAAAGGCCTCGTCATTATTTTGCCTGAAATTAATAGCCCTGGCCCAGTTATTGCCCCACTCGATCATAGTGCCTGGCTTAAGGGCATACGAACGAATCTCGTAAATATTACAAGGCTTCCTGAGCTGAATTTGGGGCCAATAACTGAACGCTAGGAGGTACTGCAAGTGTCTCGAACGCACGACTTTGCCCTGATCCTCCGAGATTTTCTTAAAGTCCTGAAACGATCAAATACAAAGACAGCCCCCCTGTTTTTCAAGTTTACATCGCTCCTGCTGATTATGTTGTTAAAAAGGTCGATTTTCTCGTACCCCCCTGTGAACTTCCACAGGTGCAAGGCCTGGTCCTGGTCCCCCACGTTGACCGTCCAGGAGCCCACTAGCTCCACAGCCGCCGCGAGCGAGTTCTGGGCCTTGATAAAATCAACGGTTTGCTTACTGAAATCAACATTGAGCCCCGGTTTCAGCCACTTGGCCCCCTTACATTGTGTTCAAATACGCCACTTTCGAGTCAGGCCTGAAGTTGTGAGTTTGCAGCGCGTAGATGATCTCCTTGTCGCTCAGCATGCGGCTGTGCGACTCCTTCGTCGGCTCGATCTTCCGCACGAAGATCTTCGAAAGCCATGCGTCACTTTTGGGGGCTGTTGTCACAAAATTTCTGGAATTTTTGACAAGAATGACGCGCTGCGCGATTGTTATCTCGTTGCTACCTGAGATTTGGAGGAAACTTGGGCAGAACTTTCAAACTTGCCATGTTTACAACTGTGTGGCTATTTTCGGGTTATTTTTAACTGACATGAAGGTTATCACTACGAGTTGATGGAGGTTCGGGCATCGTTGGCACTCGGAGTGCGACAGGGGGCGCCACTCGCACCAAAACAACAATAAAACCGGGCAAAAAAACCAAAATCGATTCACCTTGACCTGCGTGCCCCCTTGACGGTTTGTGAGGCAAGAGGGGCCCCAACGCCACCATTGCCACACAATTACGCAAACTTCAACACCACAACACCCAAAAACACGAAAAACGCACCAGAAAGGCAAAAACAGCAAGTTTTGTAAATATTGGACATAACCTCGAAATTACAGGAAACTGTAATATTCTAGTGACTTAATTTAGTCACGTCAATCACAATAATGTAATCGCATTAAACGGCCAAAAAAGCCAATAATTCACAATGATAAGTTTCGTAACCTTTATGTAAGTGCCCCTGGACCCCTTATTGAGTCACAATTCGTGCCAAAACTTTTTCGTAACATTTTTTTTTACACCTAACCCCACTTTTTTGCAGAGCCTCTCTGCTCTATTCCACCGATTTCCTGCTTTTTATCTCTGCAAGTACACTAGTCTTGATCGGGGTCGTGCTCCCTGTGGTTTTCCTGTACTTGCGTGCAAAATACCACCACCAGAAAACGAAAAACAGGTCGACGAAATTACAAGTGGGGCTGTTCCACCCCTATTGTAACGCTGGCGGGGGCGGCGAGAAGGTGCTATGGGTGGCGTTACAAGCATTGCAGAGGCAGTAAGTCACTCGTGTTATCAGCTTTGATTTTGTTACAAGTTCCAGGTACACAAACGCCGATTTTTTTATTTACACGGGGGACATTGACGCCACCCCTGGCGAGATTTTGGCCAAAGTTGCCAAAAATCTGAACGTGAAACTGGACAAACATGTGAAGTTTTTGTACTTGACGCGTCGCAAGTGGGTGGAAGGGGGCCAATACCCCTGTTTTACCCTATTAGGCCAGGCCTTGGGCTCCATTTATTTGGGGTTTGAGGCCTTGAATCAGCTAGTCCCAGGTATTTTATCCATTTTTTTCACTTTTTGTGTTATCTTAATTTTTTATTTAAAAATTCATTGTAAATGATATGGCATATTTTTTTTAGTCAAAATTTTTCTATGGATGGAAAAATTTAAATTTCACTACTCTAGGCTTTTACTTTAGCTTTAAGTTGCCAGTTTTTGTGGTTTTTATGTTGGATTTGAGATAAGAAAATGGGTAAAATTCAAATTTCCCGCCAAAATATTTTAGAAAATATTAACATTTTTGATTAAAGAATACGAATTTTGGACTTTTTGTGGACTAAGATTTAGAGATTATTGCAAAAACTGCATTTTTTAAGATTTGATCTGGTTTTAAGTCGTTTGTTACTTGTTCTTTGAAAAAATTTAAATTTACTCAAAATAAAAAAAATTAAATTACTTTTACGACTCCTACTTTGGCTTTAAATTTTTAGTTTTTATGCTTTTTACGACAGATTTGACATAAGCAAATGGGTAAAATTTAAATTTCCCGTCAAACTATTTTTGAAAGTACTAACATTTTTAATTAAAAATTACGGTTTTTGAACTTTTTTTGCAAAATTTTTTGCAAAAACTGCAGTCTTTTAAGTTTTGACCTGGTTTTAAGTCGTTTGATACTTGTTTTTTGAAAAAAATAAATTTACTCAAAATTAAATTCAAAGAATTCCACGAGCAAAGCACTTCCTTTAGCTTAAAATTGCCGGTCTTGGTGTTTTTTACGACGGATTTGAGGTAAGGAATGGGTAAAATAAAATTCAAATTTCCCGCCACAATATTTTTATTTCTGATTAAAATAATACGATTTTTGAACATTTAGTATAATTTTCTAGCAAAAATTTTACTGACTATAATAAGAACTATAAAAGTGTTTAGATTTTGACTTTTTTACTTTTTTCGTAATGCGAGTAGTTTAAAAAAAAAAAATCAGACAAAATCTTAACACTCGACGTTTATATATTTAGCTTAAAATTTTTAAATTTGGAGTATTGCTTACACAAATGGCGTTTTTAGGCCATTGTGACAATTTTTTGAAAAACTAAACTTCAAAATAGGTCCATAATGCGACCCATCTTTTCACGCTAAAATTTACTGAATATTGCAGAGCTTTTAAAATTTTTAAATTTTGATCAAGTTTTGAGCCGTTTGGCACTGTTTATCAAATTTTGACAAAGTTACAAGGCCCAACGCTCACATTTAAACCAAATATAGTCCGGTTATTATTTTTTAAGAGGGATTTGAGATAAGAAATTGGGTGATATTCAAATTTCCTGCTTTATCATTTTTGAAAATATTTAGCTTTTTATTATATAATTTTATTATATAATTAATAATTTATTTGCACCACAATGGACACAAAGAAAATGAAACTTTTAGCTAAATTATATTTCAGACGTTTATATTGACACGACTGGCTTCACGTTCACTCTCCCCTTGTTTAAATACTTGGGGCGTTGCAAGACAGGTTCCTACCTGCACTACCCCACAATAACGAAAAAAATGATGTCACGCGTGTCCAATCGCCAGGCCCTGTACAACAATCGCAGTTTAATCGCCCGTAGCCCCCTTTTCACGCACGCCAAACTGCTCTACTACCGCCTTTTCGCCTGGGTATTTCCCCCAATTAATCAAACTCGATTAAAATATAAAATTTCAGTTGTACAGTCTTTCGGGCCAATGCTCCGACACGACTCTAGTCAACTCAACCTTCACACTCGAGCACCTCACCGAGCTGTGGAACCGCCCCCTGCACCTGGTGTACCCGCCTTGTGATGTGGACCACTTGAAAAAGTTGCCCCGCCCCAAGCAACGCCCCCGCAAAATCCGCATCCTGTCATTGGCCCAATTCCGGCCCGAGAAGGACCATCCCTTGCAGCTCCAGTCACTGTACGAGCTCCGCGAGATTTATCCCGATTTTGAAAATGTGACCTTGGTCATGTGCGGAAGTTGTCGCAATTCTGAGGATAGTACGCGAGTGGCGGATTTGAAGGATTTGAGCAAACATTTGAGTTTGGAAAACAACGTCGAGTTCAAGGTGAATTTGACGTATGAGGAGCTGTTGGGGGAATTCCAGGCGGCCTATTTGGGGATTCACACAATGATGGACGAGCATTTTGGGATCAGTGTGGTGGAGCAAATGGCGGCGGGGCTCATCGTGGTGGCGCACCGGTCGGGGGGGCCCCTCTTGGACATCATTGAGACTTCGGAGGGGTCCAGGCTGGGCTTCCTGGCGACGACCCCCGAGGAGTACGCCCACGTGATCAAGTATGTCTTGACTGGGGGGGAGGGGGAGGTTGGCGAGATAAGGGAGAGGGCGAGGGCGTCCGTTGATAGGTTTAGTTGTAAAAAGTTCAAGGACGAGTTTTTGCGAGCCATTGATCCACTTTTTAAATAAATAAAACTTAAAAAGTACGCTTGGTCGTTGATTGACTTATTTTTTTAACCTCAAAGTTTATTGATTGGATTATCTGATCACTTAATTAATCGGTGGTTTGGGCTTGGATTTTGAATTTGGCGCCTTGCGGCGGTGGGGGGACGCTAGAGGTCGCTGCGGTTTGAAAGGTGAAAGAAAGGCATATGGCGTACGTTTCTATTTTTGCTAAAATCTCAATAAAATTAAAGTGAAAAAACGGTTAGTGTCGTGCTAGTTGTGAGGAAGAAATCGAAGATTAGTTCGCGTTTATGATCCAAATGTTCGACGGCAAAAAAATCCGGTGATTTTCTGTTTGTTTACGTATGTGCGTATGTTGAGTTTTTTGTTGACGAATTATTAGAAAAACGGACTGTGATATTAAACTTAGTTGTAACATCGTTTCGTAATTAGATTCCTCGATTTATTTATTAATTAATGATTAGGGCCGATTTAGTGCGTAAGTGAATTCGAGAGATAACCCAACACAAAGACTGAATTGGACACGAATTTTACCAAAGACAAAAAGACAGTTTGTAGATTAGAAATTGTTGGTCGTTTTGGGATGTCGGTGACCGAAGAGGCTTCGGCAGCCCCGGCAGACGCGCCGCCTGTCAACGGTGAGTTGCCCCCTTGTGATAAGGGGGATCCCCACAAAAACTATTTAGAACCGGAATTTAAGGCCAGATTTCTCCGTTATTTAATCATCAAACGGCCTCAAATTCCAATTTTTCATCGCCTTCGTAAAATCAACATTGTATTTAATGTGAGGTTACTTAGATGTTGCGACACCTGTTCTTATTATAAATAGATTTGTTATAATAGATTGGAGGTATTGGCGAGGTGTTAATTAACTGGCGACATTGAAGCTATTTAAAATCACCGCAGAAAATGCAGTTAAAACCATCAAGGGACTGACCTGACCCACACTTTTTTTACTGCATTATTATCCAATTGGAGTGGCCTGTTTTTCCAAAATTGGATTGGCAACACTGGATATACGTGTTTCAGTGTTGCTAGCTTACTTACAAATTCGCAAATTTTTTCTGTTCCGAATTGAATCGCTTTAATCGCAGTTGCCTGTGGTTCAAATTTGGGTTGGCAAAACTGACACAAATAGAGACAGAAGATAGGAAATTTTGCATTTTATACGCGTATCTGTCAATGTTGCCAATTTATTTTTAAATACACATATAAATTATATAAATAAACCCTAATTATTACTACAATAATTACTTGAATAATGAAATATTTTTCAATTTGGGGAATGCCAACTTAAAAAATAACATTTACATTTTTTTATGCACTTTTAAGTAGTGTTTTTTGTTATCTTAATCGTTTTCAAAGAAAAATTGCAAAAACCAACAATATGACACTCATTTGTTTAGAATGTGACTTTAAAGTATTTAATAAAAAAAATAAATCTGCTCTGACTTGCTTGTTATGTTGCCAACTTATTTTCAAACATTTAATAAATAAACCTTAATCATTATTATTACTACAATAATTTCTTGAATAACGAAGAATTCTTAAATCTGGGGATTGCCAACTTAAAAAATAACACATCTTCATTGTTGATATTGAAGTTAAAACATTTTCAATTTTTTTGTTTTTTTAATTATTTTCAAAGAAAAGTTGCAAAAACTATAACAAGAAACTTCACTGTTAAGAAATTGATTTACAAAATTATTTAAATAAAAAATTCTGCTCAGACTTGTTTGTTATATTGCCAACTTAAACCAAGTCGCAAAATTACAATAACAATACAGAACACCAACTCAAAAAAGAGACCTCTTTACTACTCATCAAGTTGGTTGTGAAAGTCTAAGGACCGTCATTAATTTGTGTGATTAACTGATCACATGACCAAATTGAACAAATGTGATTGGTCCATTCGCGTTGTTAACTTTTAACAGTGCAATTAACTTTAATTAAGCTTTCTATAAACCGGCCCTTAATGTGCTTTTAATTTAATTATGTATTGTGTAATTAAAAAAATTCATGCTACACTATTCCGAATTACGAGTATTTATCAATGTTGCCAACTTGCTTTTAAAGTCGCATGTCCTTCAGTTATTATTTACTTAAACATGATTTTAATAATTATTTTTTTACTTAACAAATACCAACCCAAAAACTCAGTGTTCTACGATTTTATGTTAAGTTTACAACACTGCAGTTGAGTTTTAGATTCTTTTTTAATAATTTTCCATTGTTTATTCGTCTCAAAAAAATGGTGTTTTTTTTATTGGATATTTGTTCTTAATAACTGGAAATTATTTTGGAGAAATATTTATTACGATATTTTTCGATGTTGTCAAGTGAATAAATAATTAGAACAACGCTTATTAGTTATCACATAAACGTACCATCCAGAATTTTACTAAAAATTATTTGGCCAAATTTTAGTTCCCCATCCTTCGACTCTCACTTTTATCTCTGTTTTTTTTCCACCGACACCTCGCCAGTTTTTCCAGTCGCTATTTATCAGAAGTGGTCGCCATTGCTTAATTTTGTAGTGACTTTTGTACGCTTTTAATTATGGCTAAATCACGTGCGTTAAAAACTAATAAATTGAACGAAACCCCTGGTAAAAAATCAACTCAAACCAAACACGTGTCTTGGAGTAATAATTCGGTGTAAAATTGCCAATTTTTTTTTTGATAAAAATTATGATTACAGGGGACGAACAAGGTGCCAGTTTGACCGGAAGTACCGAATTTTCGGATCCGGCGATTTTGGCCGTCAATCCGAAATTTCGTTACGAAAAAGAGGAGTTGTTAAAGTTGCGAGATGCTCCATTATCTCAACGGAAGCCCGATTTTTTGGACGTCAATGAAGTGTAAGTTTGTGGCACATTTTTACCAACAAATCATGCAATTATTTTATTTAGTTCGCCGACTATTTGGGACCCAACTCGTTGGAATTTCGATAAGAAAAAGTCCGAAACTCCGACCGAAAACGGGCCACGGACTGTAGACGATCACAGGGTGAGTTTTTTTTTAAATCGTAGATTTGTTTGCAATTTTGGTGATAATTTAGCGTCGTCCTGGTGATCCGCGCGAACGCATCCGGAAGGAAAACGACGGGATCGTCTTGAGTCCGCAGCGCCGGAGTTTCAATTCCGGTTGTTCAATTCCGGGTCGCGAGACGAGGACGAACAACACGAATCGGCCTCATAGTCCTTTAGGGAAGAACGAGTCGCATTTGAGTGGCGTTAGGGAGATACAGACGAATAGTCGAAGGATCGGAAGTGGGAGAATTCTAAGAGATTCGTGGGATTTCGGCGAGAAACAGGAGAACGAAACTGAGTACAATTTTAGACCGCAACAGAGGAGCGAAAATCAGGAGAGAAGGTCGTTTGGGCGAGATTTTGACGTCGGAAGGGACAAGGAGAAGAGGAATGGTGGAAGGTTTAACGAGAGGAGAAGAATCAGCGGTGAGTTTTTAATTTTTTTTTCGAAAGAAATCAACGAAAACGATAAAATACGATTCAAATCGACCATTCTGAGTTCAATTAAATTATTTTCAAAATGGTTGAACTTCCGGAACTGTGAGAAATTGGCGCTAACTTTGAAATTTTAACTAGTAACCACCTATTTTTATTGCATTTTTTAATTTGCCGTTTTAAAGTGAGTAAAATGTACTAACCTGTCATAGTTTTTGACTTGATGTATAGTTAATATATAATAATAATTCTTATGTATAGATGGGTTTCGTAGTATGCTGTGATATAAATCGCAAACAGTAGCTCCATCTGCTGGATGTATGTATTACTCATTTGGCGCGAGTTTTAATTATTTATTTGTTTATTACTTTTTATTGTATACAAGACGTGTTTCAACATAGTTTTACGGCTGTAACGAACAATCAGCAATTCTTATATATTTAAAGGTCGCTCTAATTTGTCAAATTAATAATTAATTTGTCCAGCAAGAACCACGTGGAGGTTTAGAGCATTCTTGCCAGGAAAAAAGGAAATAAGGATGTGGTAAACAATAATTAATACAAAATGAAGGGAATAAAGGAATTATTGGGTTTTGAAATGAAAAAATACAACACAAAAATTCTTTTTTTTCACTTGGCCTTAAATAAAATGGACCTACATTCATGTGGCTTCTGCCTTGGCTACTGTTTATAGCAAGACATTAGAAAGTAATTAAAAACAACAGTCTTTATTTACATGAAAGTTCAATAAGCGACTTTTATCAACATTATACAAAATAAAGAATACCCAATACGTTATAAAATTTGGCACTCAAACTATTAAATTCAACACCGCACAAGATAAATAGAAAAGAAAAGAACCTACCTTTATATCGCTTCTGCGTTGGCTACTGTTTGTAGCAAGACATTAAAAAGAAATTAAGAACAAAACCAATAAAAATCTTTATTTGCATGAAAGTTACAATAAGCGGCTTTTATCAATATTATAGAAAATAAAGAATACGCAATAGGTTGCAATAGAAGGCATTCAAATTATTAAATTCAACACAACACAATATAAATGGAAAAAAATCAACCTACCTTTCGTATCGCTTCCACGTTGGCTACCGTTTGTAGCATTAAAATAAAATTAAAAACAACGCCAAAAAAGCTTTACTTGCATTAAATTTAGAGCAAGCCACTTTCATTCATTGAAATTAAAGAGAAAATTATTAAGTGGCATTAAATTGTTTGAGTGTTTTATTTTATTTAAGTTACTGAATTTAAAACGCGTCACTCAAACTTTGACTTTTCAACACCGTATTTAGCGCCGGTGTACAAAACATTTTATTTGCAATTAAATTTTAACCAATTATTCGTTTGTGAAATAAAAAATACACACAAAAATAAAATAGTCCTACCTTTTGTATCGCTTCCACGTTGGCTACCGTTTGTAGCATAAAAAAAAATTAAAAACAACGCCAAAAAAGCTTTATTTGCATTAAATTTAGAGCAAGCCACTTTCATTCCTTGAAATTAAAGAGAAAATTATTACGTGGCATTAAATTGTTTGAGTGTTTTATTTTATTTAAGTTACTGAATTTAAAACGCGTCACTCAAACTTTGACTTTTCAACACCGTATTTAGTGCCGGTGTACTCAACATTTTATTTGCAATTAAATTTTAACCAATTATTCGTTTGTGAAATAAAAAATACACACAAAAATAAAATAGTCCTACCTTTTGTATCGCTTCCACGTTGGCTACCGTTTGTAGCATAAAAAAAAATTAAAAACAACGCCAAAAAAGCTTTATTTGCATTAAATTTAGAGCAAGCCACTTTCATTCCTTGAAATTAAAGAGAAAATTATTACGTGGCATTAAATTGTTTGAGTGTTTTATTTTATTTAAGTTACTGAATTTAAAACGCGTCACTCAAACTTTGACTTTTCAACACCGTATTTAGTGCCGGTGTACTCAACATTTTATTTGCAATTAAATTTTAACCAATTATTCGTTTGTGAAATAAAAAATACACACACAAAAATAAAATGGTCCTACCTTTCGTATCGCTTCCACGTTGGCTACCGTTTGTAGCATTAAATAAAATTAAAAACACCGCCAAAAAAGCTTTATTTGCATTAAATTTAGAGCAAGCCACTTTGATTCATTGAAATTAAAGAGAAAATTATTAAGTGGCAATAAATTGTTTGAGTGTTTTATTTTATTTAAGTTACTGAATTTAAAACGCGTCACTCAAACTTTGACTTTTCAACACCGTATTTAGCGCCGGTGTACTCAACATTTTATTTGCAATTAAATTTTATGGAAATATTCGTTTGTGAAATACAAAATACACACAAAAATAAAATGGTCCTACCTTTCGTATCGCTTCCACGTTGGCTACCGTTTGTAGCATTAAATAAAATTAAAAACACCGCCAAAAAAGCTTTATTTGCATTAAATTTAGAGCAAGCCACTTCGATTCATTGAAATTAAAGAGAAAATTATTAAGTGGCATTAAATTGTTTGAGTGTTTATTTTATTTAGTTACTGAATTTAAAACGCGTCACTCAAACTTTGACTTTTCAACACCGTATTTAGCGCCGGTGTACTCAACATTTTATTTGCAATTAAATTTTAACCAATTATTCGTTTGTGAAATAAAAAATACACACACAAAAATAAAATGGTCCTACCTTTCGTATCGCTTCCACGTTGGCTACCGTTTGTAGCATTAAATAAAATTAAAAACACCGCCAAAAAAGCTTTATTTGCATTAAATTTAGAGCAAGCCACTTTGATTCATTGAAATTAAAGAGAAAATTATTAAGTGGCAATAAATTGTTTGAGTGTTTTATTTTATTTAAGTTACTGAATTTAAAACGCGTCACTCAAACTTTGACTTTTCAACACCGTATTTAGTGCCGGTGTACTCAACATTTTATTTGCAATTAAATTTTAACCAATTATTCGTTTGTGAAATAAAAAATACACACACAAAAATAAAATGGTCCTACCTTTCGTATCGCTTCCACGTTGGCTACCGTTTGTAGCATTAAATAAAATTAAAAACACCGCCAAAAAAGCTTTATTTGCATTAAATTTAGAGCAAGCCACTTCATTGAAATTAAAGAGAAAATTATTATGTGGCATTAAATTGTTTGAGTGTTTTATTTTATTTAAGTTACTGAATTTAAAACGCGTCACTCAAACTTTGACTTTTCAACACCGTATTTAGCGCCGGTGTACTCAACGTTTTATTTGCAATTAAATTTTATGGAATTATTCGTTTGTGAAATAAAAAGACAACAACACAACAATAAAATGGTCCTACCTTTCGTATCGCTTCCACGTTGGCTACCGTTTGTAGCATTAAAATAAAATTAAAAACAACGCCAAAAAAGCTTTACTTGCATTAAATTTAGAGCAAGCCACTTTGATTCATTGAAATTAAAGAGAAAATTATTAAGTGGCAATAAATTGTTTGAGTGTTTATTTTATTTAGTTACTGAATTTAAAACGCGTCACTCAAACTTTGACTTTTCAACACCGTATTTAGCGCCGGTGTACTCAACGTTTTATTTGCAATTAAATTTTATGGAATTATTCGTTTGTGAAATAAAAAATACACACACAAAAATAAAATGGTCCTACCTTTCGTATCGCTTCCACGTTGGCTACCGTTTGTAGCATTAAATAAAATTAAAAACACCGCCAAAAAAGCTTTATTTGCATTAAATTTAGAGCAAGCCACTTTGATTCATTGAAATTAAAGAGAAAATTATTAAGTGGCATTAAATTGTTTGAGTGTTTATTTTATTTAGTTACTGAATTTAAAACGCGTCACTCAAACTTTGACTTTTCAACACCGTATTTAGCGCCGGTGTACTCAACATTTTATTTGCAATTAAATTTTAACCAATTATTCGTTTGTGAAATAAAAAATACACACACAAAAATAAAATGGTCCTACCTTTCGTATCGCTTCCACGTTGGCTACCGTTTGTAGCATTAAATAAAATTAAAAACACCGCCAAAAAAGCTTTATTTGCATTAAATTTAGAGCAAGCCACTTTGATTCATTGAAATTAAAGAGAAAATTATTAAGTGGCATTAAATTGTTTGAGTGTTTATTTTATTTAGTTACTGAATTTAAAACGCGTCACTCAAACTTTGACTTTTCAACACCGTATTTAGTGCCGGTGTACTCAACATTTTATTTGCAATTAAATTTTAACCAATTATTCGTTTGTGAAATAAAAAATACACACACAAAAATAAAATGGTCCTACCTTTCGTATCGCTTCCACGTTGGCTACCGTTTGTAGCATTAAATAAAATTAAAAACACCGCCAAAAAAGCTTTATTTGCATTAAATTTAGAGCAAGCCACTTCATTGAAATTAAAGAGAAAATTATTAAGTGGCATTAAATTGTTTGAGTGTTTTATTTTATTTAAGTTACTGAATTTAAAACGCGTCACTCAAACTTTGACTTTTCAACACCGTATTTAGTGCCGGTGTACTCAACATTTTATTTGCAATTAAATTTTAACCAATTATTCGTTTGTGAAATAAAAAATACACACACAAAAATAAAATGGTCCTACCTTTCGTATCGCTTCCACGTTGGCTACCGTTTGTAGCATTAAATAAAATTAAAAACACCGCCAAAAAAGCTTTATTTGCATTAAATTTAGAGCAAGCCACTTTGATTCATTGAAATTAAAGAGAAAATTATTAAGTGGCAATAAATTGTTTGAGTGTTTTATTTTATTTAAGTTACTGAATTTAAAACGCGTCACTCAAACTTTGACTTTTCAACACCGTATTTAGTGCCGGTGTACTCAACATTTTATTTGCAATTAAATTTTAACCAATTATTCGTTTGTGAAATAAAAAATACACACACAAAAATAAAATGGTCCTACCTTTCGTATCGCTTCCACGTTGGCTACCGTTTGTAGCATTAAATAAAATTAAAAACACCGCCAAAAAAGCTTTATTTGCATTAAATTTAGAGCAAGCCACTTCATTGAAATTAAAGAGAAAATTATTAAGTGGCATTAAATTGTTTGAGTGTTTTATTTTATTTAAGTTACTGAATTTAAAACGCGTCACTCAAACTTTGACTTTTCAACACCGTATTTAGTGCCGGTGTACTCAACATTTTATTTGCAATTAAATTTTAACCAATTATTCGTTTGTGAAATAAAAAATACACACACAAAAATAAAATGGTCCTACCTTTCGTATCGCTTCCACGTTGGCTACCGTTTGTAGCATTAAATAAAATTAAAAACACCGCCAAAAAAGCTTTATTTGCATTAAATTTAGAGCAAGCCACTTCATTGAAATTAAAGAGAAAATTATTATGTGGCATTAAATTGTTTGAGTGTTTTATTTTATTTAAGTTACTGAATTTAAAACGCGTCACTCAAACTTTGACTTTTCAACACCGTATTTAGCGCCGGTGTACTCAACGTTTTATTTGCAATTAAATTTTATGGAATTATTCGTTTGTGAAATAAAAAGACAACAACACAACAATAAAATGGTCCTACCTTTCGTATCGCTTCCACGTTGGCTATCGTTTGTAGCATTAAAATAAAATTAAAAACAACGCCAAAAAAAGCTTTATTTGCATTAAATTTAGAGCAAGCCACTTTCATTCATTGAAATTAAAGAGAAAATTATTAAGTGGCATTAAATTGTTTGAGTGTTTTATTTTATTTAGTTACTGAATTTAAAACGCGTCACTCAAACTTTGACTTTTCAACACCGTATTTAGCGCCGGTGTACTCAACGTTTTATTTGCAATTAAATTTTATGGAATTATTCGTTTGTGAAATAAAAAATACACACACAAATAAAATGGTCCTACCTTTCGTATCGCTTCCACGTTGGCTACCGTTTGTAGCATTAAAATAAAATTAAAAACAACGCCAAAAAAAGCTTTATTTGCATTAAATTTAGAGCAAGCCACTTTGATTCATTGAAATTAAAGAGAAAATTATTAAGTGGCAATAAATTGTTTGAGTGTTTATTTTATTTAGTTACTGAATTTAAAACGCGTCACTCAAACTTTGACTTTTCAACACCGTATTTAGCGCCGGTGTACTCAACATTTTATTTGCAATTAAATTTTATGGAAATATTCGTTTGTGAAATACAAAATACACACAAAAATAAAATGGTCCTACCTTTCGTATCGCTTCCACGTTGGCTACCGTTTGTAGCATTAAATAAAATTAAAAACACCGCCAAAAAAGCTTTATTTGCATTAAATTTAGAGCAAGCCACTTTGATTCATTGAAATTAAAGAGAAAATTATTAAGTGGCAATAAATTGTTTGAGTGTTTTATTTTATTTAAGTTACTGAATTTAAAACGCGTCACTCAAACTTTGACTTTTCAACACCGTATTTAGCGCCGGTGTACTCAACATTTTATTTGCAATTAAATTTTAACCAATTATTCGTTTGTGAAATAAAAAATACACACACAAAAATAAAATGGTCCTACCTTTCGTATCGCTTCCACGTTGGCTACCGTTTGTAGCATTAAATAAAATTAAAAACACCGCCAAAAAAGCTTTATTTGCATTAAATTTAGAGCAAGCCACTTTGATTCATTGAAATTAAAGAGAAAATTATTAAGTGGCAATAAATTGTTTGAGTGTTTTATTTTATTTAAGTTACTGAATTTAAAACGCGTCACTCAAACTTTGACTTTTCAACACCGTATTTAGTGCCGGTGTACTCAACATTTTATTTGCAATTAAATTTTAACCAATTATTCGTTTGTGAAATAAAAAATACACACACAAAAATAAAATGGTCCTACCTTTCGTATCGCTTCCACGTTGGCTACCGTTTGTAGCATTAAATAAAATTAAAAACACCGCCAAAAAAGCTTTATTTGCATTAAATTTAGAGCAAGCCACTTCATTGAAATTAAAGAGAAAATTATTAAGTGGCATTAAATTGTTTGAGTGTTTGATTTTATTTATAGTTACTGTATTTGAAATGAGTCACTCAAACTATGACTTTTCAACACCGCATTTAAAAAATTAAAACGCACGACTGCTACCGTTTGTAGCAAGATAATGAAAATAAATTAACCGCAAATGAAAAAAAAAAAATGCACTGACCTTTTTAATCCGGATTGTTGTTTCCTTCTTGAAGACCATTCCATTGGCACTAACACACACTACACTAACCGCGATCACCGAATTTAAAATTTAAACCGAAAAATTTAGATTTGCTCGAGCACACGTCCGTTCGCGACAACGGCAAGTAACAAACTGAATAATTTAAACGAAACGGCACAATAATTTAAATAAACCGCTCGTCTCGCGCTCCCGAAGTGACCCGTGCCACTGCTCGATGCCGACTGAAGCGCTCTCGCCTACTGCGACGCACACCTAACCTCGGGACACGTCACGGACGTGACGTCATTATATGTCTAAAACAGTTCATCACCAGAAACATACATTCACATAATTCGTCGAAATTAGAAACATTCATACACAGAATTATTCAAAATAGAACAGTATTGACCTAGAAAAATTAATTATAACAAATGTATTTGTCTGTAAACGTCTAAAATTATAAAAGTTTCGCATGCTGTTAATGGAAAAATAAAAATGCATGTTGTTATTTTAACAGAACCTGGCAATGTGAATTTTGGTGCGAAAATTAGTGGTATCGCAATGCGTATATCCACAAATTGTTTGTTTGGTTTGTTTTGTTGAAAATTCGGTAGGTTCGAAAAGTAGGGTTATGTTGTTACCTGGAAATGACAAAATTTCCACTTTTATCCATTTCTGCCCTTTCAGAGCGTTATGATAGGATATTTAGGGCAGAAATAACTACCTTGTGTCAAAAATTTATGTGCTATTGCCAAATAGAGACAAAGGTTCAGAAAATAGGGTTATGCGCTCTTCTGAAGTGTTAGATTTTAACTTTAATAGATTTTGTGTGCTTTTCTGCTCTTTTAGGGCGTTATTATTCATTGTTGAATATGTTTAAGGGCAGGCAAATCTACCTTTGAGTCAACGACATAAACTTTAGTGTGATTTATTGAAATAATAGGGTAAAAATTAACTTCTCGTGTTAAAAAAGGGTGTTTAATCGTTTATAAAGGGCGTGTTAACGTGTGTTAAATTTACCACGTAATAAAACAAAAGTACAACAACTTTTCTATAAAAGCATTTTGCAAAATTTTTATTCATTATTTTCACTATTTTCCTTCTTTCCTTTGTGCAAACGAGCCGGTGATGTGAAATTTTGGTGTGAAAATTAGTGTAATTGTAAATTTAATCTCTTTTTCGCCCTGTTTCAACGAATTTTTCTCTCAAATCAGTTCTTTTCAGAACGCCATAATTGTGTGTGTGTGAAAAATTAACACACGCAAATGTGATCTGATATCACATTCTAAATCATTTCTACAGAGCATATACTACAGTAAAACCTCTCAACAACGGACACCGGAATTGTCCGGTGTAGAGAGGTGTCCACTAATGGGAGGTTGGAAATTTTAATATAGGTTTTGTTACGTTCCTACAAAAATGTCCGTTGTGAAGAGATGTCCGTTAAAAGAGGTTTCAGAAAAATTTTGGAGGCATCACCTTGTACTTTATTAAATAAATAAAACTACAGCGCCTGGCGTTTTTTAAAAATTAAAAATTATTTTTTAGGCGAATCCCGTGACGAGGAGCCCGAATGGTTCTCATCCGGTCCGTCTTCCCAAAACGATACAATCGAATTGCGCGGTTTCGACGATTCGGATCGTCTCGGAAAGAAGAAAATGTCACCGTCGCAAGCGAAACGCGCACGCGATTGGTTCAAAAAGAAGACTGAAGTGTCGAGTGTGACCGAAGAAAAGGAAGAAATGAGCGAAGGTGGTCCCGGTGGCCGGTCAACGCCTACGCCGCAGAGCGGTTCAGGTGAAACAATCGGCGGGGAACAAACAAATGAGTCAAACACAAACGCGTCTGAAAGTGGAGATGGTGACGGAAAACACAATCAAGAGAAGAATCTGAACGACCAATCGTCGATTTTTGAAGATATCTTGAAGTCGGATAGTATTCCCGGACTGCCAGGGTTGTTAACTGTGAGTTGTTGTTTTTTTTTTAATTATTTTTTTATTGTGTTTTTTTTGGCAGAATGGTGTGGGTGGTGACGGCGACGCGACCGGGAAATCGCGTTTCAGTAAATGGTTTTCAGTGGAAAGCAATGCGTCTGAAAGTCGGCGTTCTTCCATGCAGGATGAGCCGATTTTTAAGAATTTGTTGAAAGATTTGAATGAGCCAAGTGTTTCGATTCCGGGTGATTCTAATTCGTATTTCGCGCCGATTTCGCCGGCTGCTAATACGGGGGGAAGTCTAGGAGGTGCAGGAGGAGGCACTGCCAAGTCCATTAATATTATGGAGATGCTACAAAGGGGCAAACAGAGCGAGACTGGAGGAATGAAACAACGTAAGAAATTTTGTGGTTTTCTCTTGCGTTTGACAAAAAAACCGATGAATGGTTGAAAAATTGTTCTTAAAACGCCCAAAGTAAACGCAAAATATTGTCATTTCGAAGCGAATTTACTGATTTTTAAGTTTAAATTTGAATGTGTTTATGCAATAAAATATTTACCACTGTCATGTCGGCTTAGTTATATGGTTGTTTAACTTATTTTTTGCTTAACAACGAAAAAATTTCGTTTTTGGCTGTAATTTTTGGGTTATTTTAGCGAAATCTCACGAAAAAAATGAGATTTAAATTTAAAAAAAACTCGATGTTCAACCAAGTTTTTTTGGTTTATCTTTTGTAATTTTTGTTCAAAAAAGAAATAAATCGAGTAAAGTAAGCTATTATTATATCAATTTCGATGTAACTGAGATTTTTCAGACCGTTTTAGGGTCTTTTTTAGAATAAAACTGAGAATTTAGTTCATAAAACAATTCTTATAATTTTTTATCTGTTGTTGATTTTGGCTTGACAATGGTTCAAACCAAATGGTTCTAATTTTAACGAAATTTTTAGAAAAAAGCTATTTTTTTACTCCAAAATTGTGTTGAAACATTTGATGTTAAAAATATCGCCACTTTTGACTTTATTTACATCTCATTTAATAGCGTTTCTCATAATAATTTCTTGTTCTGTTTTAACAAGATCTCACAAAACGGAGAATTTAGTTAACAAAAGTTACGAATTATTGCTCAAAAACACGCTAAATTGAGTAAAGAAAACAAAGTACCATCCATTTTAATTTATTTTTAGGTGTATTTTGACAAAATTTCGTTTAAAAACGAATTAAATCGAACGAAGTAGCCTAAAATAATATAATTTTTGATGTAATTTTGTCATTTTTCAGCGAGTTTTAGGGAAAAAAAATTCAAAAAACGTAGTTATAGGGTTAAAAATATGGTTAAACACTTCCAGAACGCAAAAATAACGTCATTTTTGGTCGGTTTAGTGACAACTTCTAAAATAAAACTCAGAATTTAGTTCAAATACGAGCTAAGTCGAGTGAAGCAAACAAAATAGCTTCAAATTCCATTTATTTTTAAACGGATTTTGACAAGTTTTTGGTTTCAAAACGAAGTTAATTAAGCGAAATAAGCTAAATGACATCAATTTCGATGAAATTTTGGGATTTTTCAGCGAGTTTTAGCAAATATTTTTCAAAAAACCTAGTTTTAAGGTTAAAAATGTGCTTCCGGAACCCAAATCTTTTAAAATAAAGCTTAGAATTTAGTTCAGAAACGAGCTAAATCGAGTGAAGCAAACAAAATAGCTTCAAATTCCATTTATTTTTAAACGGATTTTGACAAGTTTTTGGTTTGAAAACGAAGTTAATTAAGTGAAATAAGCTAAATGACATCAATTTCGATGAAATTTTGGGATTTTTTAGCGAGTTTTAGCAAATATTTTTCAGAAAACGTAGTTTTAAGGTTAAAAATGTGCTTCCAGAACGCAAATCTTTTAAAATAAAGCTTAGAATTTAGTTCAGAAACGAGCTAAATCGAGTGAAGCAAACAAAATAGCTTCAAATTCCATTTATTTTTAAGCGGATTTTGACAAGTTTTTGGTTTGAAAACGAAGTTAATTAAGTGAAATAAGCTAAATGACATCAATTTCGATGAAATTTTGGGATTTTTTAGCGAGTTTTAGCAAATATTTTTCAGAAAACGTAGTTTTAAGGTTAAAAATGTGCTTCCAGAACCCAAATCTTTTAAAATAAAGCTTAGAATTTAGTTCAAAAACGAGCTAAATCGAATGAAGCAAACAAAGTAGCTTCAAATTCCATTTATTTTTAAGCGGATTTTGTCAATATCTCTGGTTTAAAAACGAATTTAATCGAAATAACCTAGTTTTGTAATTTATTAACCAGTTTTAGAGAAAATTAAAAAAACGGAGTTTTTATTAAGGTCATAGTTATGTTCAAACACTTAAATGTGGAAAAATATCTTTACTATTTAACGAAAATTGTCAAAAAAAAAACTGTTAAAAGAGAAGTACTTAAAGCTCTGAAATAAAAAATAAAACGAATTGGACGAAATTTTGTGATTTTTCCGCTTTAAGGAAATTTTCCTCAAAAATAAGCGATTCTAACTTCGGTTATTTTTTGCCAAAAAATTCCAAAAATATAAAAACAACACCATTTAGGTTTTTCCCTATTATTCAATGTTGCCAACTTAAATTTTTTATAGAAGTACCGGGTCGTATTATGAATTTGGACGAGCTGGAGGCGAAGATGAGGCAAAATACTGAGCCGCAAATGCACAAACATCCCCAAAAATCTGAAGAAGACATGACTGCGTTTAACCGATTGGTTAGTTAACTTATATTTGTAACAATTTTTTTATTATCATTCCTATTTTCGAAAAACAGTTGGCACACATTTCTGGGAACCACACAGCTACGGCAAACGGTCCAGTCCCCAAAACTCAGCCAATGAGCCTAATGGAGATGCTCTCGCATTCGCAGCAACAAGATGAAGCTCACGCTCGCATGGCTCAACTTTTAGGTCCATCAAGTCCTGGTGCTTCACCGCACGACATCGCCGGTCGTTTACAACAACAAGTCCAAAGTCAACAACAGAAAGAAATGTTGTCGAAGTTGATGAGTGCCAATATGCCGGTGAGGGCTTCGCCCCTGTCAGAAATGGGCATACAACAAAGTCGCGAATTGTTGAGTCGGCCCGAAGCACAAGCCATACTTCAAGGTGAGTGAAACTCCAAGTGATTATTTTTTCGGGTGTATGTATGATGCAAAAGTTTTGAATTTTTGAAAATTGTAAAGGTCTGAAAATTGGAGATATAACACCGCAGCATTTATACCAACAATTGGCAAATCCTGCGCTACAGCCACGCCATCGTGAGATGCTCGTCACCATATTGAAATTACAGGGAGGGGGCGTAGGACCCAGTCCTAGAGTACTGAGTCCTGTCGCCCCCCATCCAATGTTTCAACAGCAACAACAACAGCAATTGCGCGTTTCGCCTTTGCCACCCAATGGTGAGTCCGCACGGACGCTGATGCTCGACTGTTTTTCTCGTAGAGTTCATCTGTTTTTATGCTTTCGCTTTCTATTTTTGTGTGTAGACGCTTTTAGGTTTTTGTCTACGGAAGACTATGAATTAGGAGACGAAACGTGCTTCAAAAACGTACCCTAAAGATATAGTTCGGTAGAGTAAAAGTGAGGGCGCTTTGAGCGTTTTTGGCACCAAATCGTTTAACCAATTCAGTGCAGAGCTTTGCGTTCTTAATAAAATTTGCGCTTCGTCCTGTATTTTACAAAACTCTGCTAATACGCTTAAAGATACAAGAAAAACATCAGAAAGAAATTTGTATGGAATTCAATTTTCTACAAAAAACGCGGCATCATATTTTCATCGAATTGTCTGTAATTATACGAAAAAAAAGTATATTTCGCTCAAAAAAATGCCTAAACACTGAATAATAAAAATTACACCATTTTTAAAATTTTTTTCCAAGTAATTGCATTTCTGGTAAAAAAAAATAAAACAGTGTTGTTTGATGTTTTTTCAGTTTATTTTATCATAAAATTTTGTAAAATAATCACATTTCTGGACTAAGTACGCGGTAAAACAGATGAAATAATACAATTTTCGACGTAATTTCATGATTTTTTGGCTTACTTTTGGCGAATTTTTATCTCACTTATCGAAAAACGTGCTAAAACGTTTGAAAAATGTTCTATTTTTGTCGTTTTATTTTTTACGAAATTTCACGAAAATCTTAATTTAGTTCAAAAACATGCTTAAACGCTTGGAAACGGCTAAAATAACATCACTTCCTTTGTTTTTTTTTATTAATTTTTAACTAATTTGTTGATTTTTTGGTCCAATTTCGCGAAATTTTACGTAAAAGGAAACTATATTTAGAAAATAATTTTGTTTTTGGTAAATTTTGTGTTTCCTTTTTAAAAACAAAAAATATAACATATTCATGTTTTTTTGGTATTTATTTTTTTATAAAATTTTGCAAAATATTCGCATTTCCGAACGAAAAACACGGTAAAACAGTTAAAATAATACTATTTTCGACATAATTTAGTATTTTTTTTCTATTTTTGGCGGATTTATTATGTTTTTGATTATATAACAGTTATTTTTGGCTAAATTTGCGATATAATTGAGTTTCTGATGGAAAAACTCTCAAAAATAGCTAAAACAATACCATTTTCGAGATAATTTATAGTCAAAATTGGCTTATTTTTGACGAACTTTCATGAATTAATTATTTTTCTGGTCGAAATCAATAGGCAATTTTGAGTGACTTGGCTGAAAAACATGCAAAAAAAGGTCGCTTTAACATCATGGACATTTTTCAGCTAATTTTTACCGAAATACCGTTAAATGAGTATTGAATTTCTGACTGCAAACTTGTCAAAATGCTAGAAAAATGAACCAACTTTTGGTCAATTTCAGCGAAATTTTGCAATAAATTAAATTTTTCATTTAATAAACATACTTGAACATCCAAAAAAGGAAAAATTGTATCATTTTCGCTCAAATTTGGTGATTTTTTGAATTAATTTTGTCTAAATTTGCGATATAATGGCATTTCTGAAGGAAAAACGCCATAAAAATTCTTTAAAAAAGCTAAAATAAAAAAATAATTTATAGTCAAAATTGGCTTATTTTTGACGAACTTTCATGTCTTAATTATTTTTCTGGTCAAAATCAGGAGGCAATTTTGAGTGACTTAGTCGAAAAACATGCTTAAATGCTTAAAAAAAAAACGTATTAACATCGTCATTTTTTAACAAATTTTTACTGAAATACCGTAGAATGATTGAAAAAACGTGCCAAAATCTCTTAAAAAGGAACCAATTTTGGGTCAATTATGGCAAAACATTACACAACAAACGTGCTTAAACATAAAAAAAAACAAAAATGAAATCATTTTCTCTGTATTTTGATGACTTTTCGAATTATTTTTGACTAAATTTGCGTTTCAGGAGGAAAAACGCGATAAAACTCTTAAAGATAACTAAAACAAAACAATTTTTGAAATATTTTGACGATCTTTTATGAATTGTTTGTGTGATTGAAATGATTCTATTCTCCATTTGAGTTTTTTTGTTTAAAAAAACCATTGTTTTCAATTCAATTTTTAGCGAAAAAAGCCTGAAATTTTTTTAAGTATATTTTGTGATAAAATTTTTGCAATATATTTGTCTTACTATTGAGAATTTAATATTCTACTTGTATTTTTTTTGTTTGCTAGAGATGCAACCATTTTTTCTGAAAAGCCATTAACGGGACCGTTTTATTTGTGCATCGTTTCGTATCCTAGCCTTTAGATATCCGTAGTATTTTCGTTGCAATTTTCCCTTATACAGGGTGCGGTGTGTTGTATTGTAAATAATTGAAACCTCGCCCTGTATATGTCAAACACGCCACTTTTGCCAACTATACCCTGTATATTGTTACATGCAGCATACTGTGTGTCTCCAATAATGGCCACAAGTCCAAACACCCTCACTGTACCCGGTGAGTCATCATTTGAAAAATTCTTTCATCCATCAATCCACTGGCACACTAAAAAATTTTCATCGAACACACCGTGTACATGATCCGATAAAAAAATTCTCCACATTTTTTAGCGCTCCATCAACGCATTCCATCGCCCCGTGAATTACAAGTCCATACCCAAAACATTCTCCAGAGGGCGCTCATTAAGAAAAAACTCGAAGAACAACAAGAAAACTATCGCAAAAAACAAGAAATGCAACAGCGTGGTCAAAGTCCCAACAACAACAACAACAATAACAATACAACAAATCAAGCGAAAAGTGTTTCGTCTCCAACTCCGTTAGCCTTCACGCCAACTTCAGTATTACGAAAAATGACAGCGGAAAAAGACGAAGGTTGGTAACGTTAACACACTCACTAGATTTTTTTTTCTTGTCATTGTTAAAAAATAATAGGCGGGAAAGACGTCACAAAACTTGTCGAAGGTGCAAAATTGAGTCAAGGTCGTGCCGTGACTGGAATGCGTCCGCAACAACAGCCCCAACAACAACAACAGCAACAACAATGGCCACAGTATCCGTTGAATATCAAGCAAGCTGGTCGTCCGATTGTTAAAGCAAATACATTTCAACAACAACAGCCACAACAACAGGAACAGTTTTTTACTCAACAACAACAACAGAAATTTCTAAATCAATTGCAACAACAACAGCAACAACAGCGCAAAGCTACGAATTATCACGGCCATGGTTCGATGCAAGGTCATCATTCCCAATATCCCAACACTAATAATCAACAGTTCTCTCAGTTGACTCAACAACAACTCAGAGCTCAACATCAACAACACGCCAGACCGACAAATGTGGTACAACAACAACAGCAAGGACACGGGAGGGCGTGGCAACAGTACCTTAATCCGCAGCAAAGTAAGTCGGCTAATTTAACGATTTTCCGATTGTTTTACGAAAATTTTAAACAAATTTACGCTCAAATTTGATTTATTTCGCGAAATAAATACGTTTCTGGTAAAAAAAGTGTTTTAAAAATTTTCAACTAATTTGTTGATTTTTTTGGCCCAATTTTGCCATTTTTACGCAAAAGGGAAATATATTTAGCCCAAAAATGTGCCTAAAACACTCAAAATAATGGTAACAATAGTACAAATAATTTTGTTTTTGGTAAATTTTGTGTTTCTTATTTAAAAACAAAAAATATAACATATTCATGTTTTTTGGGATTTATTTTTTATATAAAATTTTGCAAAATATTCGCATTTCCGAACGAAAAACACGGTAAAACAGTTAAAATAATACTGTTTAGTATTTTTTTTTTCTATTTTTGGCGGATTTATTATGTTACTGACGATAAAACTGAGTTATTTTTGATTAAATTTGCGATATAATTGAGTTTCTGAAGGAAAAACTCTCAAAAATAGCTAAAACAATACCATTTTCGAGGTAATTTATAGTCAAAATTTGCTTATTTTTGACGAACTTTCATGAATTATTATTTTTCTGGTCGAAATCAATAGGCAATTTTGAGTGACTTGGCTGAAAAACATGCAAAAAAAAGGTCGCTTTAACATCATGGTCATTTTCAGCTAATTTTTACCGAAATACCGTTAAATGATTATTGAATTTCTGACTGAAAACTTGTCAAAATGCTAGAAAAAGGAACCAACTTTGGTCAATTTTAGCGAAATTTTGCAAAAAATTAAATTTTTCATTTAATTGACATACTTTAACATCCAAAAAAGGAAAAATTGTGTCATTTTTGCTCAAATTTGGTGATTTTTTTAATTAATTTTGACTAAATTTGCGATATAATGGCGATTCTGAAGGAAAAACGTCATAAAAACTCTTAAAAAAGCTAAAATAAAACCTTGTCCGAAATAATTTATAGTCAAAGTTGGCTTATTTTTGACGAACTTTCATGAATTAATTCTTTTTCTGGTGAATTTCTGACAAAATGCTAGAAAAAGGATCTACTTTTTAGTCCATTTTAGCGAAATTTTGTAAAAAACTAAATTTTTCATTTAATAAATATACTTAAACATCCAAAAAAAGGAAAAATGGTATCATTTTCGATCTAACTTGGTGATTTTTTGAATCAATTTTGACTAAGTTTGTGATATAATAGCGTTTCTGAGGGAAAAACGCCATAAAAATTCTTAAAATAAATAAAATAAAACCATGTCCGAAATAATTTATAGTCAAAATTGGCTTATTTTTGACGAACTTTCATGAATTAATTCTTTTTCTGGTGAATTTCTGACAAAATGCTAGAAAAAGGATCTACTTTTTGTCAATTTTTGCGAAATTTTGCAAAAAATTAAATTTTTCATTTAATTGACATACTTAAACATCCAAAAAAGGAAAAATTGTGTCATTTTCGCTCAAATTTGGTGATTTTTTTGAATTAATTTTGACTAAATTTGCGATATAATGGCGTTTCTGAAGGAAAAACGCCATAAAAATTCTTAAAAAAAGCTAAAATAAAACCATTTCCGAAATAAGTTGTAGTCAAAATTGGCGTATTTTTGACGAACTTTCATGAATTAATTATTTTTCTGGTCGAAATCAAGGGGTAATTTTGAGTGACTTACCTCAAAAACATGCTTAAACGCTTAAAAAAGATAGTATTATAATTCAACTTCAGACTGAAAAACATAGCAGACACCCGAAAATAGCAGAAATTTTGTTATTTGGACTCAATTTGATGATTTTTGGCCTTCTTCAAAGATCTTTCGGGAAAAAACCACAGTTTTAAGATTAAAAAAAATTGTAAATTTGTAGCTTCTTGTGCCATTTTTATTTTCTGCTCGAAAAACTCGATAAAAAAAGCCGAAATAATGCCATTTTTGACAAAGATTTTGACCTCAAAAACTGCTTAAACGCTGCTTAGATTTGTTTCAGAATTTTTAGCTCAAAAACATGCATAAATATCCAAAAATGGTAAAAACATTCAAATTTTAGACACGCAATTTTTTCATAAAAAATGAATAGTTTTTCAGTTCAGTTTCAAGGAAATATTAGTTTTAGTTTCAGACCGAAAAAAGGCAAATATTGTCGTTTTGGACAGTTAGACGAATTCTCCCAAAAAAAGGTTTAATTAAACACTTAATATTTAAAAAACAACTCGAGTTTCAACACAATTTCCGGGTTTTTGTCTCATTTTTGCCCAAATTTGTTAAAATTGAAATAATTTTTGGTTGCAGCTAGGGGTCAGGTGGGTCGTGGGGGCACCGACGGGGACCTGTCACCAACCAGCAACCAGTTGACTCGCTGGTTTTCGCCCGATTTGTTGGAGAGGGCCCGCGTGGGTGAATTACCGAGCACAGCCGGCTTGTCTCAGAATTTACTCAGTTTGGAGGAGATCGAAAGACTTACAGCCCCACCGGTCCACAATTAATTTAAAGATACTCAGTACCTGGCCTCGACTCTTCTAATTTTTGCAAATCAATGTCAACGAAAAGGACTCTTATATTTAACAATTTAGTGGCATTATTGTCGTAGATGACGTGTCAAAAAAAGGATTTCTTTCGTTTAAAATATACTCAACGACCGACCGGTGAAGAAGAACGTGCGACAGATTCGATTCATTGAAAATGTAATTTTTGTATATAGTCATGGAAAATGATCCAATTGTGATAGTCCTAGTAAGTTAACGTCGGATCGGGTTTGTCGCAGAAAAAACGGTCGATAAAGCTCCACTAGATGTGTGTGTGTGTCAGAACGATGGTTTAGTTCTGTGTCGAGTTTCTGTGGGATATTTCGGGAAAAATTTTGCTTTCGTTTTGGATTCTGATAGCGGAGGTTTCAGTTGCGGTTTGATGTTTTCTCTAGGATTTTTCGTTTCATTTTGGTGTTTAATCGGGGCTTTAGACACCGTTCACTGTTTCAAAAATAAACAAAAACAAAAATATATAATATATACACATTATAAACGTACAATGTAAGAACATGCTGTACTATTGTTAATTAAGTATATATAAGGAACTGATGATGATGATGTTTTTCATTTGTGTTTTCGTGACAAGGTCGGAAAATTGCATTTCTCTCTCTCTCCTTCTCATTCGAGTGTCGAAATTTCATCGTAAAACAAACATTCCGTTCGCGTCGTGTTATTTATGTGTTCTTGACTAAATTTAAATAATCAGACTCATTTTCGTCCGTTCACGTTACTCTTAATTCTGAAGCTTGCATGAGTTTTATTTTTTAAATGTAAATTACTGACATGCATATTTTGTTTTCAAATCAATAAAACATTCAAACAAGTCGCACTTTTAAACACCTGCCGCAACCAAATCCCCGTCCCTCCTGTAACATCTAGAAAATTGCAGTTATGCAACGAGCGTATGCGAGAACTTTATTTTTGTTGGAACAAATTTTATTTAAAACACGTTGCTATCGCAAACGTGTTTGTAATCTAGGATTCAGATATTAGAAAGAAGGCGGCGTGAACTATTACCAACAAAAAAATTATATTTTGTTTTCAAATCAATAAAACATTCAAATAAGTCGCACTTTTAACACCTGCCGCAACCAAATCCTCGTCCCTCCTGTAACATCTAGAAAATTGCAGTTATGCAACGAGCGTATGCGAGAACTTTATTTTTGTTGGAACAAATTTTATTTAAAACACGTTGCTATCGCAAACGTATTTGTAATCTAGGATTCAGTTATTAGAAAGAAGGCGGCGTGAACTGTTGCCAACAAAAAAATCATATTTTGTTTTCAAATCAATAAAACATTCAAATAAGTCGCACTTTTAAACACCTGCCGCAACCAAATCCTCGTCCCTTCTGTGACATCTAGAAAATTGCAGTTATGCAACGAGCGTATGCGAGAACTTTATTTTTGTTGGAACAAATTTTATTTAAAACACGTTGCTATCGCAAACGTGTTTGTAATCTAGGATTCAGATATTAGAAAGAAGGCGGCGTGAACTGTTACCAACAAAAAAATTATATTTTGTTTTCAAATCAATAAAACATTCAAATAAGTCGCACTTTTAACACCTGCCGCAACCAAATCCTCGTCCCTCCTGTAACATCTAAAAAATTGCAGTTATGCAACGAGCGTATGCGAGAACTTTATTTTTGTTGGAACAAATTTTATTTAAAACACGTTGCTATCGCAAACGTGTGTAATCTAGGATTCAGATATTAGAAAGAAGGCGGCGTGAACTGTTACCAACAAAAAAATCATATTTTGTTTTCAAATCAACAAAAACTATTCGTGTCATGTTTGAAACACCTGTTGTGACCTAATCCTTGTGTTCCTTCAAAGTTTTGGCCCGAAATTTGGAAACTGACTGATAATGGTAAGTTTAGAGATAAGAGCGTGATACAGAAAATTTAAAATTCAAAAAAGCGCCCAAATGGGCATCGCTGGCAATACAAAAAAAATCTATTTGTCGTCTAATGTTGGCAATATCTTTACCACCAAAAATTGGAGGTTAGAAGTCTGTCAACAAACGATAAATGTGTTTATTTTCGCGGGTTTACAGTGAGTTGGAGTTCATTTAACTAGAATTAACGTGTTTATGTGTGAAAAAATGACCGACGACGAATACAATAAAAAATTGGAGGATCTCCAAGAATTTATACCATTTTTAAATAGTGTAATAGATCAGTTAAAGGAGTCGCAAAGTAAGCAACGAGAACCACAATTGACCAAGATGTTATCATTGCATTCTATGATTACGAACAGGAAAAAAAAGTGAGTAAATAAGGGGGCCATGAGTAACAATTGAACGTTATAAACAGTGGCGCCGTCTGGCGGTTTATTATCCCAACTAAAAATTTGGCGGGAATTCAGTTCAATTTTACTTTTTTACACTAATTGTTACGTTTCTTTTTTTTTATAATAAAGTGACAAAGAGCCGTCAGGTTGGCATTACCAGAAGTTGTAACTTGTTCGAATTATGAATTAAGGTTTTTTTCTTACCTGGCAATTTTAATAATTGCATAACTTATCATAACACTCAAATTCCGCTAAATTCGAAAGAATTGTGACTGTCAGTTGATTATAAAAAAAACTGTAGGCATGTAATGATTACGATAGTCAGTGTTGCCAATGACACAAAAAACTGGGATTGTTTTTTCAATTTTTCAGATTAAAAATGAAGACTTTATTAAAGTGTGAGGAGGTTATTTTAAAATTATACGACCGATCTGTAAGTACAGCCACTAACAAAGACCATTTTACAATGTATTTAATATTTCTAGAAATTTTGTACTAAAAATCTTTCACCTTCTACCAATTCAACGACTAAACAAATATCAGACAGGTTTGTGTATTTTCGGTCATAGTATTTCTTAACTAATTGCTTAATTTCAGCAAATCTCCTGATTGTAGTGATTATAGTGAAGATAAGAAATCTGATGTTTTTAACATAGAAAATCTGAAAAAGAAAGCAGAACTGTTGAAAGCGTCGCAAGATTTGCCAGTTAGAAGTTTTAAACCAGTGTCTTTTTCTCTCACAAAACCAGTAAAAAAACTAGCACCAGGTCCCCAACTGGAAGCTTTTCAAGATGACCATTCGGAGGAAAAACTTCCAAAACAAGGGAAACCTGTTTTGTCACTCTCTAGTATTGATAATAGAATTTCGGAAAGCAGTAAAGATAAGGAACGGCGTAATTCCGAACGAAAATCTGAATCTTCTAGCCTTAAAAAGACAGACAGGGAGAGTAGCACAGAACACAGGCACAAAGAAAGGAAAGATAAGACAAAACATAACCACACAGAGAGAAAAGATGAAAAGCGGGATAACAAACATGACGGAACGACTGACAAAACAGCGAGAAAAGTTAAGGATTATCTAAAACATGAAAGCAAAAAACAAGAGAAAGATAAACCGGCTGATAATTATAATCCCAAACCGAGAAAACCTACACCTCCGTCCACTTCTTCCCTTAATACAACCAAAGAAATAGTCCCAAACAATATAACTCTTTCACCACACATTGTACCTCCCCCTCCCCCGTCGATTTCTCCCCTTAACTCAACCAAAGAAATAACAACTCTCTCACAACACATCGGTGCTCCACCTATATTGAATTTCGTCAAAACTCAACCATCTTCCATACTTTCCGTTACTTCGACTAGGGAAACAAATGATATAACTCTTACGCACCCGATTTTCGATTACGTTCAACCTCCACTTTCCACCAAAGAAACGACCACAAATCATATAACTTATTCAGGACCGACCTTTGATTTCATCCAACCTCAAGTACCTCCTTTAAACTACCCTCAAATTCAAGCAAGGCCTCCACAACATATTAAAACTCCACCAATCAACTCCGTCAACGGTGTAAGTGAACAACCTAAAAAACGGAAGCGTAGACCGAGGAAACGTAAACGGGCCAAAGCGCTGGAAGAAAGGGAACGTCAACTACTCATTTCGTCAACGTTGGACAGCTCATCTGAGCCCCAAAAAAAATCAAAAAATAAGAAAAAAAAACCAAATCAGTCAAAAGACCGCGCTAGTTTTTCGTCAAAGTCGCAGATAAAAAAACCCAAACCTAGCACAAGTACTGCCAAAGTAAGTGAAGATTTGGTTTCAAGCAGCGTCACGTCCTCTTCCGAGTGCTGTTGTAAGAAAACCGAGGCTGTGGCAGTTGGTGAAATATCGTCGACCAATGATGTTCAAGAGGATCAGTCTGAGGTCACTCGATTCTTCACCGAATTGTTAAAAAATGTGCGGACTAGAGCCATCACATCGAAATTTATCAAGCAAATATCAAAATTAACCACTGATGAGAAAATCAAAATGGTGGTACACAAAGCTAGACCAGTGGTTAGGAGAAGAAAAGCGAAACTTCAAGCACAATTGAAGCGTTTGAAGCGTGAAAAACTTGCTGAGTTTCGCCGCCAGTTAGAGAAGAAGAAAGAGGAAGTGACCGTTGAGGAAAAAATGAAGAAGAAGAAGGCAAAGCCGCCCTCCGAACTCGATAAGCTTCACAAGGATATCAATGATATGTTTATAAGGGATGGAGTTTTGACAGCGTCTGGGCTGCGAAATTGTCGCTTGTCTAAAACGCCACCTGTGCCCAACAAACTGGACCCTAAGAGTTTTAGTCCCGAAGAATTGAAAGAAATGGCCAATGTTCGCGTCCTCCTACCGAAAATCTCGATCGATAAATTCAACAAACCGTCAACAAAACGGCCAAAAACATGGAGTGATGTTCCGAAAGCAAAACGCACAAAATCTACAGACGAGAAACAAGTTGAAGTCCCTGATAAAAACTACTTTTCGTCCAACTCACGCAGATACAAGTTGGCGTGCAAGCTTTGCCCCTTCTTTGGCAACAACATAACCAATCATTACCGCTCCAAACACCCGGAGAGTGAGGTTTTGTCGTCGAGGTTGAGACCAGATAAGGCCGAAAGTGCCATCAAGCACTCACTCGAGCTCGGATTGGATGACCAAGAGGACGCTATAGTGACTATGAGACGTGACCATGCCTTGAAATGCCGGTTCTGTGACGTTGAAATTACCACGAGACTTTCAAGATGTTACGACCACGTTACCACACATACTGGAGAGTACCGACATTTGTGCAGCTTATGTGCGTTCTCTGTGAGCACACACACCGCCTTAAAGAAGCATTGTTTAAATGTTCACAAAAAAGTCGAATCGTCCAAGGCGCCTAGGATTATGACAAGGATCTATGGCTATATATGTCTGGAGTGTAACTTTGTCCAAATGAATAAGGCGGCGGTGGAAAAACACGTCAAAGTCTACCATGCAGGGGCGAGGATTGTGAAGATACACCTGTCGGAGAACGATGATCTTGTGACCAACGAAGGTGATCTTGAAACGCGATCTTCGACAGATAATGAAGAGCGAACTTCGCCACCCGAAGAACAAAATGAAGAGAAAAGTGAAGAACTGTTAGCTACATTGGCACCAGTTGATGAAGAAACGCGATCTTCGACTGATAATGAGATGGTGATCGATGAAGATCAGAATGAAGAGCGAAGGGGAACAAGTGAATCGCCACCCAATGAAGAGAAAAGTGAAGAACCGTTATCTACAATGGTACCAGTAGATGAAGAAACGCGATCTTCGACTGATAATGAGATGGTGATCGATGAAGAGCGCAGGGGAACAAGTGAATCGCCACACAATGAAGAGAACAGTGAAGAACTGTTAGCTACATTGGCACCAGTTGATGAAGAAACGCGATCTTCGACTGATGAGATGGTGATCGATGAAGAACAGAATGAAGAGCGAAGGGGAACAAGTGAATCGCCACCCAATGAAGAGAAAAGTGAAGAGCCGTTAACTAAAAGAATCAAAACTGAAGAAGACCTAGACAATCTAGTAGTTGATGAATTGCCCCCTAAACAAATAAAAACTGAAGAACCGCCAACTAATGAAGAGTCTGAACTTCCGAGTGACGAAACCATGTCTAGTTTGACCTCCCCGCCTCCGCTCCTCCCCCTCATCCAAAAACCGCAAAACTATGACAGTAGTACAATCCGTGCCGGTTTTTTGAACATTTACAAACACCCAGATGGTGTTAAATACGAATGTCGCGTGCCTTCGTGTCTCTTCGCCACGAAACTGCGCGACCGTTTCGCCACGCATTGGGACGAAGACCATAGCAGATTCAACGGTTGTTACCGTATGGCCATATGTAGAGTGTGTCAAGTTGAGGTTACTTCAACTTTGGATTCGCCTCTTTTGAGCGAGTTTTTCGCACACGTTGTAAGCAAACACTTGGAGCAAGAGCCTTCGGCTCCAGCTCTACGTATTCGGCGTTTAAGTGGCGATAAATTGTCGAAAAAGGAGGAGGAAAACGATCTTGGGATTCAAATTTCTGAGGTCGTGTCACTAGCTGAGGAAAAACGGGACGAAGTTAAAACAACGGGTGAAGAACCACAAACACCAGCAGTGATGGAGCGTGTGGTGCTTAAAGAATCCAAACTGTCGAAGATTGAGAAAGAGACCAAGTGGAAGTCCAACGAAGCCATGAAGATGTTTTTGCAATGTCCTAAAGCTTTATACAAGTGCCCACAATTCTTTTGCAAGTTTTCGACGAGTCTTAAGGCGGTGTTTGACCACCACGTGACCACACACGTGCCCTCGAAGGAGCATCTAGTGTGTTGTGTCTATTGCGATGTTAAAACTCCCTTGAATCAGGCGAGTCTTCATATAGACTTGAGGCACTCCAACTGTCTCTATTCGTGCTCATTGTGTCTCTATCGTGCCCTAAACCCTCAATATGTGATGGTGCACATGAAAACGCACCACCGCGCCGACGATGGCACGATTCTTGCCCTTCCGGCCAAACCATCACTAAGCAGCAAACTGAAGAAGTTTGCCGTTAAAAAAGTGTGTCCACCTTATAAATGTGGCTATAAAAGTAGTTTGGTTTCACTCGAGGCGAGTTGTGTTCTCATGTGGGTTTTTCAGGTTGTGGGGCACAATTTTTGTTCATTGATGAGTACTATAACCATATTACGTTGAATCATGGCGGTTTTATGATCTGTGGGTATGAGAAAAAGGAGGAAGGTGTTTACAAGTATGTAACTATTGACAGTTTGATCGAGCATTACAAGGTGCACCATTGTTACCCTTTCCATTGTCTTTTGTGCAAAAAAGGCACCACCGATTTGGACACAATGCTCAAGCATTACTCTGTACGGCACCCTAATGTGACTCCGGTGGTGGTTGACCGGAGCAAGGGCCCAGAAGAGGTAATTACCACAAAGGAGACGAAACGAGATACAAAAAAAAATCAGTGTGGAAAAAATAAGAAACTTAAGCTTTGCACTCTTAACTGACGACTAAAAATTACAGTGAACTAAAATTGACTTAAAATGTGACAATTTTTCGTTTATAACGATTTTCGAGAAATATGTTGATAAGTGAATTATTAACTAGAAACATTTTAACCAATAAACTGAAGAAGATAGTACTATGGTGTCGCGGACTTTTTTGTAGAAAATTTAATTCTCTACAACTTTGTTCCTTACACTTTTTTCGTATCTTCAACTGTATTTCCAGCGTTTTGAAAAATATGTGGCAGAGTGCAATTTGGTTAAAGTTTGAAATTTTTTTAATGCAGTCTACGATAAAATTTTTGCATTACGTTTATGCCTTACTATTGAGAATTTAATTCTCTATCTGCCTGTATTTTTTTTGTTTGCTTTGTGTTAACGGTAGTACAAATACAACCATTTTTTCTGAAAACTATACAGTAACGGCGCTCTCTGGCGCCGGGAACGTTTTATTTGTACGTCGTTTCGCATCCTAATCTTTACATAACCGTAGCTTCCGAACAAAAAATAACAAAGTTTTCAGGAACACAATTACTACGAAGACCAGGCTGTTGAAAAAATCCGTTACGTGACAGTTGACGAAATTTTATCATTTGCTGACGGTGACAAGTACACGATCGTACCAGCGAAAGATTCAATTGAGACACCTGAGACTAGCAAAAAAATTGTTCCGTCACCCAAAACTAGTAAAAAAATTGTTCCGTCACCCAAAACTAGTAAAAAAATTGTTCCGTCACCCGAAACTAGCAAAAAAACCAAGCCTTCTCCCGAGACTAGAAATAAAGTGACAGCGATTATCCCTGAAGTGGAGCCTTTAAGTCTCGAAACGGACGATTCGGGTATAGAAAGGTTGGGTTTAAGTGGAAGCGAGCTTTTCCGTTGTGCCTTTTGTACGGAAACGCTTGCGAACGAAACAGCGTTTAAACAACACTACCGTTCGAAAAACTGTCGTGATCCAAACGATGAATCTCGCCCATTCAAATGTGTGCATTGTGGCGGGAAATTTAAAAGCCTCACGGGCTTAAACCTCCACTTGCAGTATCACGGGCAAGTGAGGTTTCAGTGTGCCATTTGTAACAAGCGTTATCCTTGGTTGTATCAATTGAAGTGAGTTGTTTAATATAAATCAGTTGGTTGGAGTTTTTTTTTTTTTTGGTTGTAGGTTACACATGAAGTACCACCATGATGTTAAAAACATGAAGACGATTCCGTTGGTTCCCAACAAGACGGATTTAGACAAAGACGAATTCGCGGTCGCACCGATTGAAAATATAGCCGAACACGCCTTTCACCCTTATCAAGTTGACGATTTGCCCAAAGAAGCTGTTTTCAGGTGGCCTTTGAAATGTGCGCTGTGTTTGTACAGTAGCAAGATCAGGTCGGACCTAATCCGACATTTGCAGCTACATTCGAGCGAAATGACCGAGATAACGCCAATGTTTCTGATTTGTCTCGACAAAAATGCCTGGCAAAATTGAAGCCAGGGACTTAGTATTATGAATAAATAAGTTAGATTTTTCTTAAGCCCTAAGCCTTTGACTAAAACATCCTTCACACGAAACGAATTAAAAAGGCAAAAAAATATTTTCGTCATTTGAAATAACTCTGAAAACTATTGGTCTTAGCCCCGTATGTTTGGTACCACTGGAAACATTGCAACAATTAAAATAAAACGCATCTTGTTGTGACTAGTAATTATCGAGAAAATTGCTGATTTTGCTAAAAATCCGCCCATAACATAGAAAATATCCACAAATTTGCACTTTTCTCAACACAACTCTACAGCTCGTTTGTGTTTTAAACAATTCTGGAGTTATACGTTCATTTAATATTGTATTAGATCATCTCGTAATTTTTTTTCAAGTATTTTTTTATTTGTTGTTGCTCTTTTCTTTCCTAGAATGTCGAATTTGCATGTTTTTTAATTGTTTCCACATCATTAGAGATTAATTGTTGATTTTTTTCAACAGGTATTTGTTTATTGTTGCAAGAGCTGTCGTTGCCACTAACTAAGTCAAAAAATATGACCCTGAAACATCAAAAAATTAACTTTGAAGAGCTATATCTCGTGAAAAAAGGCTCAAACAATTTTTTGTCATAGAAATTTTTTATTCAGTTTGATGGTATTTATCAGCACCCGAGAGATTATACGGTATTTTTGGATCACTCTGTAGATTTTTCATGCCTGTTAAGATGGTGTTTGCCTTTTTGTGACAGCTTTAGTACTTTCACCGTAATCGGCATTTGAAGAAATTCTAGAATTTAAAAAAGTATAAAAAATCAAAGTTTTGAAACTAACAAGAGTATCAATAAAAAGTGCTTTGAACATTTCATGGATTTTTTGCTATGTTTAAATTCAAAAGTCCCGAAGAGCATTAAACTGAGTTAAAGTTTATTATTATTATTATTAAACTCGCAAATTAGAGAAATAAATTCGACTTTATTGAAAATAGGACAACAATTAAGACGATTCCTAAGGAAAACAAATTCAAAAGTTTTGCATCACTTTATTTTGTTTACTGTTTTTGATAGTATATTCTTTTATCTTTCTGCTAAGTGTAAAAAAATGAAAAAATAATTTTAAAAAGATACATAAAAAGAAAAAAGTTAAAAACTTATATATAATTACACATAAAAAGATTTATCTTATTTTTGTTCTTATTTTATAAGAGGTGATTGGTTTTTTATCACTTTGTATAATAAAAGGTAGAATAATATACCTATAAATACTCTCAAGATGGAAAAAAAAATTCAATCAATATTAACGGCAACACAAGTGTTCATAAAATGATAAAATTGACAGGTATTGACACAATTATGCAAGACATAGGTTAGGAAAACTTTCAGAGCACTCTTGACGACGCCACTTATTGACAGAAAAACTTAATAACATCGGAATTTGCCTTCGGATTACACACTTAAAAAGCACATCTCGGAAAGGGCAGAATATTTATACATAAACACTACATTTCTGACGTAATTAATAAACCAGAAACAGCTTTTACTCTAGACTGTTGTAGAAAAGGGTCAGTAGATAAACAAAAACCTTCGTTTATTAACTAAAGTGAAGCTGAATGTGATAAACACTTGACAATACGACAGAAGCCTACTCTAATTATCATTTAATTACGATGACGTGACCCATTTCCGGAATGTTCCAAGTCCGCCCCTGTTCACCAAACGTCACTTGTCATTCTTTCCCAAAGCCAAGGAATAATAAAATACCAACGATTTTTACCCAAAACGCATTAAAACGACACAAATCAAGCGTTATTTCATTGCATAACGATTTTATCAGAAACGATAAGAAAAATAAACAGTCGTTCGTAAGCTCGGCTTTAATACGGGCCTGACCATTGGTACAGAATAGCTTAATTCAATTTATAACAACACCAAGTGTTAAAACACTAATAACAATTATTTTTCAACGTATGCCATACAAAACCACCTCACTCGTAACGTAACCATCTGCAAACAAATGTGTCCCGCATCGAGTTATTGACCCTCGTTTACGTTCGGTAATCTCCGGCGAAACCTCGCGCCGTTTCTGCCCGTAGTAAACGCGAAGGGAGCTGTGAAACAAACGAACCACGTTGTTGTGGCACCGAAATCAACAATTATGAGACAATCTCAAGCTCCACGTGTGCAAAAAAGCCCCCGAAGATGTGTTATTTAGTTTAAGGTGTTAGTTTAGCGTTTTAAGACGATGCAGTTTGCGGCAAATTGAGGTATTAAACGAGGTTTAACGTGTTGACTGACAAAATGGCCGACGACGAGTATAACAGGAAGTTGGAGAGTCTTCAACAGTATATTCCTTTTTTGAACAATATGATAGTGCAATTGAAGGATCCGAGGAAGAAGAATAGGGAACAGCAACTGACGAAGATGATGTCCCTGCATTCGATGATTACGGATAAGAAGAAAAAGTGAGTAGATGGGGGCGGGGTGGGGTTATTGCTGTTGCATGGTTGAAATTGAAAGATAGAAAAATGTGTTGGGAAGGTTTGAAATTCGACCAAAAAAGTGTATTTTAAGGCATCTTGGAAGATTCCTGTGGAAAGTGCAGGTAGATGGCGCTGGGTGCACATGCATGGCTTGCTGTCTAAATATAGTGAGCAGTGGTTTTGAAACTAAATTGGCAACACTGAATAAAAGAATACGCCAGAAGATACTACTTATCGACTAATTGCACGGCCACCTATTAATCAATTGTCAAGTAAATACTTGTTGAAGACAGAAAGGAATAGAGTATGTCTATGGGCAAGGAATAGAAAGCGCCAAAGAAACTTAAACTGACGCAAAAAGAACTAAAAACCACACACCACACATTCCAAAAAACTCTGCTGGTTGTTTAATTTCTAAGAGATTTTTTGGGGCAAATTAAAAAATATAATTGTTTTGTTGTTTAAGGTAATGTCTGTATTCTTAAAATGAGAGACAAATTTAAAATTAAAGATAATTTTAATTGATTCTAACACAAATCGTTGGGAAAGTATGTCTTTGTATTAATTGGGATTAAAAAAAAGTTCAACATTCAATCATGCGACGATTTACAAACAACCGAATCATTACTTTTACCGTTTAGGGTCATTATTTATCCTCTATGTTATAAAAGGCTCTATGTTATAAAAGGCTTAATACAAAATTGCCATGGTATGATAGTGAAGTCTCCAAAATCGCGCAAGCTAGAGACCTGCAATATCGCAAATTTAAGCAAACTGCTGATGCGGAAAGGGAAATTCACTAGTTAAATTTTAAAAAGTTAAGAAACGAAGTTGTCAATTTGATAAAATGTAAAAAAGATAAATATTACCACGAGAAAATCGACAATAATAAACATTCACCAAAAAAAATGTGGAAAACGTTAAAGCAACTCATTAGTAAACCTACCTGTGATGCACCAAAGTCTGTGATATTTCCCATAGATAATCAGAACAAAACATATAGCTGTGATAAAAAAATCTGTGATAATTTTAATTTATATTTTGTAAATAGTATTAAGGACATAGCCAATAGTATTACTTGCAATAATGTTATGCCGATAACATGTAAATAGTAAGTTTTGTAATTTTAAACTTTTGGAAATGAAAGAGCTCAAAAGTATAATTTTATCTTTCGAAAATAAAATTAATATATATGATTTTTTTAATCCCACATTATTAAAACATTTTTTTATGTCATTGGTCATGTCCTATTACATTTTGTTAATACATCACTTGATAAGGGTGAATTCCCTGATGCTTTAAAAACTAGTACGATAATTCCAATACCAAAAATTGCTAACACTTCAAAAGCTGAAGAATTTAGACCTATTAATACATTACCCACATTTGAAAAATTGATTGAAAGAGCAGTATATGAACAGTTAGTAGAATATTTTGATAAAAATAAATTACTGTTTACAAATCAGTCAGGTTTTACAAAAAATCACTCTTGTGAATCAGCCCTGCAGTTAACTGTTACCAAATTTAAAAGAGAAATTGACGGTGGTAGATATGTGGTAGCAGTTTTTTTAGATCTTAAAAGAGCATTCGAAACTATCGATAGAAATATTTTATTAACTAAATTGCGGTGCTATGGTATTGGGGGTAATGTCATTAAATGGTTTGAAAGTTATCTAACAGACAGGAAACAAAAAGTTAAATATAATAACGTTTTGTCTGATGAAGTGTCTAGTGAATTTGGTGTACCACAAGGTAGCGTTCTTGGCCCTCTTTTATTTTTAATTTATCTTAATGACATTGTAAACTATTGTGATTGTGATTTTGTTAATTTGTTTGCCGATGACACATTGGTAGCATGCTATGACACTGATCTTGATAAATGTATTCAAAAAATGAACAAGGCTCTCGAAATACTTGAAAAATATTTTAACACAAATAAACTTAAAGTAAACGTGTCCAAAACTAAAGCTATAATTTTTACAACTAAATATAAATACAACCAAATTGATTTTGCCAACATTAATTTAAGCATATATAACATAACTGTAGAGTTTGTTAATAAATGTAAGTATTTAGGATTTTACCTAGATAGCTTGCTCGATTTTGAGAGTCATCTCGATTATGTTTGTAAAAAAATTAGGACGAAATTGTTTTTTTTCTTAAGAATATCTACGCATGTGTCAATGCAAACAAGAATTTTAATTTACAATTGTATTGTCCAACCACATTTTGTTTATTGTGCCACACTTATGTACCTGCTACGGCCTAGTCATGTTGTACAACTGCAAAAGCTTCAGAATAGAGGAATGCGTATAATTTTAAGATGTAACCGCTTAACACCTATAAAATGTATGTTATCGGCCCTAATGTGGTTTTCTGTGACGCAACGACTGTATTATTCTACCATGATTTTTGTATATAAAATAATTAAGCTTGGAGTACCAGAGTATTTCAGTGAATATCTTATTTGCAGAAATAGTGTACACAATTACCAGACTAGGGATTCTTCCAAAATTAATGTTCAAAGTGTAAATTACCGACAAACAATGTTATCTTTATTTTTTAAGGGTATTAATGAATATAATAAGTTACCAAACAATATTAGAAATGCAGGTACTCTATCTATATTTAAATCAAAAATCAAAGATTATGTGAAGATAATGTGCAATAAGTGTGACTTTTATCCACTAATGTAATTTTTATTTATTTTTAACTATTGTAACTAGGTTTCCTATTAATTAATAAATTCTTCTTCTATTTTCACCCATCTATGGTAATTCAAACTTAAAATAAAAGACATATGTTTGCAAATTAACATATCAGTCAAAAAAGAATAGTGAGCCGTTTAATTTTTTGTACCACAAATGTCCAAGACAAAGAGAAAACAATGAAAAACTGAAAAAAAATGTTTGAAACTGAACCAAAAGGAAAAATGTACAGAGAATTGACGTAAACTTGACTTGAAAAATTATTAGTAATAACTTGCGTCATTAGATAGGAGCCTTTAAGGCAGGAAAGTATGTTGTCATTTGCTGCAGATGGATAGATGGCGTTATGTGTACATGCATGGCTTACTGAGTGTTTACAAAAAATGTATAAAAAATGTGTTTGCCTCGTAAACAATAGTTAAATTCGAGAAGCAACAATGATTTGTGTTTTGTTCAATTTTTGAATGTTTGAATTATTAATAACAAAAAATGAAGAGAATTGAAGGACAAATGCAAATGAGAATATCGTCGTTCGGAATCAACGACACAGGAAAAAATGTACAAGGTGTTAATTTGCTTCAATGTTGATGTTTTCTTTTTTCTTTTCCGGACTTTTGTCAGGAGGGGAATGAAAAACTTACATGTACAGTGTGATTCTTATATAGGCCGACACATTTTTATCATGTTCATTTTCATCTTGAATATCGATTCTACACGAACGTAACTTTAAGAAATTGTGTGTTACACAGAATTGTGTTACTATTTTTTCTAGCCTGTACTCATTTTGTACTATTTAAGAATCACACTGTATTTTTATCTTAAAAATAAGGAGATTGAAAGATTAATACGAATTCATTTCATGATTATATAAATAGCCTTTTGGTTTTAAATAAAAATAAAATGTATAGAAGTTGTTTTTTAGAAATTTTTTATTCACTCACATACGAAGAGACTTTTTCTATATTCTCTATGTAGACAAAACGCCATATTAATAATTTTCATGTTACATTTAAGTTTTATATTTGTTGTTTTCGTCTTGAAGGAGAAACCTATCGATATTTATGTTTTACGAAATTGAGAATTTCCCTGAGTTGAAAAAATCACAGGGAGATAAAAAATGGTATTTCTAACAAAGTTTACCAAAATGGTATGTTTTCGGGTATACAAAATTTTAATTAAGATTAATTGATTAATTAATTTGAATAAAGATTATTTAAAAAAATTAGTAGTTCGATATATCTACATGATAATTCAAAAGAACTACCTAAGAAAAGGTAGTAAGTCAATTTTTATTACAGTCCCTGTATACTTGTTCCAAAATGTACAGTTGTCAACCAATAAAAGAGTTTTTAGATATTCTGTTTATTTCGTTTTTTTTTTAAATAGACAATAAATAGCCCCGTACTTATAAATTATTATGCTCTATTTTAATAAATGTGGGGTTATCCTTCCGAAGCTCCAATCTGAAACAAGTTTCCCCAACATTACAGCGCACGTAAGAACAGCCACCAATAAAATTCTATAAAATAATCTCAAGCATCAGTGGTGCTGAAACTTCAAGTGGCTGTGTTTAGTCAAAAGCTTTTAATTTATTTCTCATATTAGTGAACAAATAAAAATTTCTTGTGTAATATTATGATGACAGGTAGATACTATGATGAAAATAGATCTATTTTTATGAAAAAGTTATGGAGTATTAAGAATCGTTGATTTCCGAGTTTTTATAAAAGAAAATTCAAATACACCACACTGCATGCAACAATTTTAATGTGTAACATGTTATAAATAACAACAAAACTCAAAAAAACATTCCGTAACACTTTTGTGAATGGCCTCCCTTATAAATATCTTTTGAGTACTGTTTTTTTAATGCATTTTTTATTATTATTTGAAAAATTTAAATCAATAGAAGCATAGAAACAACCTTTGTCTAAACCATTAAACTGCATGTTTGTAACAAACGAGGTTACCTTAATTGAATTAAGCTGCACAAGGAGCATTTTGCAGGAAAATTAGATTTCAGATAAGTGCTTTCCAATCTGACCAATTAATCGACATTTTAATTATTATTATCGATTAGGAACTTTTTTATATTTTCATGTCACTTATTTTTCTTTTAGATTGAAACTTGAAACGCTCATTAAATGCGAAGACGTCATTTTAAAATTATATGACAAAGTCGTAAGTAGTTTTAATTGAAAAAAAAACGATATTGCATTTTCCGTTTCGTAGAAATCCGGTTCTTCTCAATCTAACTTTCATTCTGGACCACCAGCAGCCCCTGTCCCTCTTCCTTCCATCGCAAGAACATCGAAATGCTCACCCATTACACCGTCAAGTCCAAGTCCACCACGTGATATTCCAAAAACTCAACCGGTGGTAATACCCACCGAAAAAATACCAGATAGGTTTGTTTTTCCGAATTACGATTTTAACAAACTAGCTATATGTTTTTTTTTACAGGAAAAGCACATTAAGTCATTCTGATAGCAGTAGTAGTTATTATAAGCCTAAAATAGACATTTATAGTAGCGCAGGTGATAGTCTTAAGTCAAATATAAGTGAAAAAGCGAGCGTGTTTGAACGTTTGGGTAAAAAACGGCCTGATATGTCCAAACCACCCATTAGTTATGCTGATCTGGAAGCTCTACAAGATGATGCCGTCGATACTGAAAGATTGTCACTGAATGAGTTGAATGATTTGAGAGAGAAACTTCAAAAACAGCTGAAAGCTTCCGACGAATCAAATGATTCGTTTCCGATTAATACCACAGTCAGGAATACTACTATTTTGACGAAGAAATCAGTAGAAAAAAGTGTGTCTAGTGATAAAGTTAAACCTGTTGATGTCAAACCTGTGGTTAAACCGGTGACTAGTCCAGCCCCTAAACCGGTAAAAGTGATCAAAGAGGCTGCCAGTATGTTTGGAAATACCCTCTCTAGTATAGATAATCAAATCTTGGAGGGTAGCAAACACAAGGAACGCCGTAATTCGACCAGCAATAAAAAAGAATCGGAACGAAGAAACTCAAACGAGAAAAAACCCGAATCGTCTAGTCATAAAAAAACTGACAGGAAAAGTAGCACAGAACACAAACATAAAGATGAGACAAAATCAAGTAAAAAAGAAGAGAAAGACAAAGATGATAAACCGAAAACCGAACCGGTTTACAAGCGACTGGCCGATAAATACAACCCCAAACCGAGGAAACCTCAACTTGCACCTAAACCCGAACCTGTGTCACCTCCAAAAGAAATTCCTCCACCTGATAAAACCTTGAGTAAACCTCCAATCACTCCTCCAATCCTCCCCAATCTACCGCTAGCCTCCCCCACCAGTTCCACCCACAGTGCTGACAGCGAGATAACTTCATTTAATAAAAAACCAATCTCTATCCCAGTTTTCAACCCAAATCTTCCTCCCCCGCTCCCAAATTTCGTCCCGAATCCAAATAATCCGACTTTCGTCAGTCAGTTTAAACCAAGACCTAACTTTCCGCCAAACCAACCACAGTTCGCACCTCAGTTTCCGCCCACTTATTGGCCCAATCAACCCCCCGCCCCCTTCCCCCCACGCCCTTTCACCGCCCTACCCAACCAATTCGAACAAATACCACCGAACTTTCCCCCTCCAACTAACACGTACACACCTCAAGAGAATCACTTCGGACGAAAAGATCGAGATATGAGACCACGTGACGATTGGAGACCATCAAGACCACGTGATCCGCGAATCAATCAAAGGACTTTTGATCAAAGACCTACAACACCACGACGCGAATCGAAAGAATACGAACACGATTCAAGGTCAAAGTTTCGAGACCCGAGATTGAATCGCACTAGATATGATAATGAGCAGGACAGGTCAAGGTCACGCTCACGAGAGAGTGAGGAAAGTTGTAGTAGTAACACTTTCGCCTCACCATTGGATAGTTTGTATGGTTCAAGTGACAGTTATAGGAAGACAGGCAAAGGTTACGGTGTTCAAAATTTCAAAATACCGAAAATTAAACGGGAGGAAGAGCTCGAACTTGACGAACCCAAAGCTAGCACTAGTGAAGCATATGAAGAAACGAAGGAAGAAAATGTGGCTTCAAGTAGTGTCTCGTCTTCGACTGAATGTGATAAAACAAATGAGAGTCAAACGGAAGAAACTAGTGCTGAAGTTGGTGAAATATCGTCCACCAATGATGTACAAGAAAGCCAGTCACGTGAGGAGTCAAAGCCTGAAGACCAGACCGAGATTATTAATAAATTTTTGAAGAAGCTTTTGGAGAATGAACGGACACGTGCCGCTGCCTCTATGTTTATCGATACAGTCTCGAGTTCGCTCGATGACGAGAAACTAAAAATGGTGGTCCAGAAGGTTAAAGCAGTGACTGAAGAAGAAGAAAAACGTGAATTAATCCGGCGAAGAATGAAACTTAAATCGGCCAAACTCAAGGCACAATTATTGAAGAAGAAGCAAGCCGTCCAAAGAAAAATGCGTTTGAAGCGAGAGCGACTTGCAAAGCTTCGTAAAAACGAGGAGGAAGAACAAGAAGAACTCGAAAAAGAGGAGAAAGTCAAAGAGAAGAAAGAGGAAGTTTTGGTTAGTGTCGGTGAAAGGATTAAGAATCGGAAACGAGTGGCGGCTTCTAGCACTCCGAAGAAAAAGAAATCGAAACATAAGACCGAACTCGATTTGCTTCATGAAGATATCCAAGATATGTTTATTAGAGATGGTGTTTTGACGGCAACTGGCAAAAGAATGTGCCGTTTGTTGAAGAATGACGAAGCTAAGACTCCACCACAACTTGAAACAACACCTCGTAGTAGGAGAACAAGGAGTTTTGCCGAAAAAATCGATTCGGAAAAATTGAAAGAAATGAGTAATGTTCGAGTGTTGATACCGAAAATCTCGGTTGAGAAACTAGAAGTTGATGATGACGGTCAAAGGTACTCGCTGAGACGTTCGAACAAAACGACCAAGAGTTACGTCGAGCAAGATAGTGATGAGGAGAAAGAGAAACCGACTAAAGAAGAAGAACCAGAAGAAGAGAAAAAAGAATCGAGTGACGAAGAAGAAGAAGAAAAAGAAGAACCTCCGGTTGAAAAATTGCCCGAAACGCCGAAAAGGATCCGAAAACGAGCCAAATCATGGGCTAGTGGTATTATACCGAAACAAAAACGCAAGAAAATTGTGGTTGAAGAAAAAGAAGAACCAGACGATAATGAAGAACAAGAAGAAGATAAAGAGCTCGATAAGTCGACTGAATTTATTGAACCTGATAAGAACTACTTTACGGCGAATTCTTGGCATTTTCGCTCGCCTTGCAAGCTTTGCTCTTACTATGGGAAAAATATAACCAAGCATTATCGTTCCAAACATCCCGATTCGGAAGTTTTATCGTCGAGGTTAAGACCAGATAAGGCCGAAAAAGCCATCAAAGTTGCCACTGAACTAAAACTGGACGAATCTGAAGATGTCGCTCTAGCTTCGACACGACAATACTCGTTCAAATGTCGTTTCTGTGACGTTGAAATGAATTCAAAACCTACCAACTTTTTCGATCATGTGACCACACATACCGGGGAATACCGGTATTTGTGCACTTTATGCCACTTCTCTGGGAGTAACATGAAGCCTCTTAAAAGTCATTACGAGAAGGTTCACAAGAAAAATTTCTATCCGAAAGTGCCTTGGATTAAGACGAGGATCTATGGTTACATTTGCCTGGAATGTAATTTTGTCCAAATGAACAGGAAGACAGTCGAGAACCATATCAATGTTTATCATTTAGAAGAAGGGTGTAAGATAATGAAGATACACTTGTCCATATATGACGATTCTAATCTCAAGCGGAGTATTACAATGATGAAAAAAAGGGAAGCAGTTATCGGAGAACCTTTGGAAGAGAAAATCGAAGATCCAGAACCTAAACGAATGAAAACTCCGATACGAGAGTCACCAGAACCTGAACCTAAACGAATGAAAACTCCAGTAGCAATTTGTGAGCCTGTGATTAAAAAAGAGAAGGAGATTGATATGACTGTCTTCACGTGTAAGACTGACATTGACGAAGAAAACGAGAAGATTGAGCAAGAAAGGTTGAGGAAAATGGCCGAGTTGAATGAATCTGTTAAAACCAATCGCCAGTCTTTGAATTTTGTTGAACAGTTGAGTAATCGATTGTTACAAGAGGAAAAAGAAGCACCAGAATCAGAAATAGTGTGCATTAAGACGGAACCGTTAGATATCGAACCGGAACCGGAACCCGAACCACTACCCGAAATAACGTCAAAGAAACCATTAAAGCTTATAGAACCACCGGTTACCACATCATTGGATGTGGTCCAAAAAGACAATACCGTGATCCAAGGCATGATCGAGAAACTTCAAGTTAAACTTAAAGATGGTACTAGTGTGGAGGGGCCGCCTCCCCTGACTCCCCTTGTTGAAAAGAAACTCGATGACGCTATTTGTGTCATAAGTGCCGGTTTTTTGAACATTGCCAAATATGACGACGGTCTTGAATACATTTGTAGAGTCCCGTCCTGTCTTTTTTCGACTAAACTTCGCGATAGTTTTATCACGCATTTGGACGAGGACCACACCCGAATTCACGAAACTTACAAAACGACCAAATGTAAAATCTGTCAAGTTGAAATAACATCAACTGTTGATACACCCCTTTTGAGAGAATTTTTCACACACGTTGAAAGCAAACATTTGGAGAGTGAAAAAGATAGTTTGACTCCGATTTTGCGAACTCGGCGCTTGAGTGGCGACCAACTGTCCAAAAAGGAGGAGGAAGACGGGGAACAAGAGGAAGAAAATCCTTGGGGAATCAAAATCGCCGAAGTCAAATCACTAGCCGACGAGTCGACTACCATACCGCCACTGTCACCAATCAAAGAACGCCAAAGTCCCAAAATCGAAAGTGTGGTCCTTAAGGAGACCAAACTGACACCGGTTGAGAAAGAGACCAAATGGAAGTCGAACGAAGCACTTGCGAAATTTTTGCAATGCCCACGATCGCTCTACAAGTGTCCGCAATTCTTCTGCAAGTTTGCGACGAGTCTAAGACCAGTGTTTGACAACCACATTAAAATACACTCACCGGCGAAGGAACACCTCATGAACTGCGTCTATTGCGATGTTAAAACTCCCCTAACTCAGGCGAGTCTCCACATCGACTTGAGGCACTCCAACTGTCTCTATTCGTGCTCCCAATGCCTTTATCGCGCTCTAATGTGTCAGTATGTGATGGTGCACTTGAAACTGCGACACCCGAATGATGACCGCATCATTGCCTTGTCGCCAAAACAGGCAAAAACCATCATGATGAGCAAGCAAAAGAAGTTTTCAGCCAAAGAATCATGTCCTCCGTATACGTGTGGTTACGAAGGTAAAGTTTACACGGAGCGAGTTTTGTGTTATATGAGTTTTTTTAGATTGTAACTCCCAGTTTTTGTACATCAATGAGTACTATAACCACGTCACGAGTTGCCATAAGGGTTTAATGGCTTGTGGTAGTTTAAACACCGATGGCTCAAAATGTGGCTACACGTGTGCGTCTATTGACAGTTTGATTGACCACGCAAGGACGCATAATTGTTACCCTTTACATTGTCTATTGTGCAAAAGTGGATGTGTGGAGTTGTATAGTATGCTAGAGCATTATTCGTTGATTCACCCCAATATGAGTCCGGAGGTGGTTGACCGGAGGAACAGTCCGAAGGATCCACGAATGGTAAGCCTTTATTTCAGTGAAATTGGTGTTTTTTTCAGAAAATATCGTTTTCCACCATTACTTCCCTTGGGAGGAAATAAGGTATATCATGGAATATGGGAGGTGGAAGGAACATGATACTTAGAAAATCATATGTGGAACACTGAAGCAAATGATTATTGATCTTTGGAAGGGAATTAATGTCTTTCCTCCCTTGATATATGTATAATATTCGTTATTTTAATGAAATTAATATATTTTTCGGTGAAGTCATCAGAAAATATAGTTACCACCCTCCAAATATCCCATATAAGTATATTACTTCCCTCGGGAAGAAATAAGGAATATCATGGAAATATTTGGAAGGTGGAACATGATACTTAGAAAATCATATGTGGAACACTGAAGCAAATGATTATTCATTTTTGGAAGGGAATTAATGTCTTTCCTCCCTTGATATATGTATAATATTTGTTATTTTAATGAAATTAATATATTTTTCGGTGAAGTCATCAGAAAATATAGTTACCACCCTCTAGATATCCCATGTAAGTATATTACTTTCCTCGGGAAGAAATAATCTATATCATGGAATATTTGGAAGGTGGAACATGATACTTAGAAAATCATATGTGGAACACTGAAGCAAATGATTATTCATCTTTGGAAGGGAATTAATGTCTTTCCTCCCTTGATATATGTATAATATTTGTTATTTTAATGAAATTAATATATTTTTCGGTGAAGTCATCAGAAAATATAGTTACCACCCTCCAAATATCCCATGTAAGTATATTACTTCCCTCGGGAAGAAATAAGGTATATCATGGAATATTTGGAAGGTGGAACATGATACTTAAAAAATCATATGTAGAACACTGCCTTAGATGATTACTTCCTCCCTATAGCTATAACATTTGCAGGGTCACATTTACCACTACACCGATGAGGCTTTCACCAAAATCCGCTGCATCCCATCGGCTGATCTCTTATCAACAATTGTAACGAAAGGCTTCAATGTGGTCCCAGTGGACGCCCCAGAGCCATCCCCTAAACCCTCCACCCCCGAGCCCAAAAACGTAACCCTCGTACCTTTATCCCTAATCCAACAAAAAACTCCCGAAACTAGCGGTAAAATTATTGCCATTTTCCCGAAATCGAACGATCCCGTAAAAATCTTCTCCCCAACTTCGACACCACCAAAACCAAAACCAGACAATGATTTTGTGTTCGCTTCGTCCGAAAAAGACGATCCGATTCGAGTCGACGAAGGCGAGAACAGTACCGATCCTTTGAGTCTCGAAAACGATTCGCAAGTGATGGTTTCGGGCGACGAAAGCGATTCGCAAGAAACGAACGAAGCGAACGAAACGAAAAGTTACGGTCTGATTGGTTATCAGTTGTTTCGGTGCGGTTTTTGTGATATATCGTTTTCGAACGCTCGCGATTTTCGAACACATTGTATAAATTCGAAGAAGTGTCGCGATGATAGTACGAATAAACCGTTCAAGTGTGTGCATTGTGACCGAATGTTTAAACATCCGAATGGTTTACTCGAACATATACAATATCACGGCCAGCTGAGATTTTGTTGTTCGCTTTGCGTGCGACGTTTCCCATCATCCTTCTCGCTTAAGTAAGTCAATGGTGTTTTTTTTTCAACAGTTGGTAGTTGTGTAATTACAGGTTACACATGAGGGGTAAACACAATGTTACCAACACTATCACGACGCCAATAATCCCGAACAAAACGAACCTCGAGCGTGACGAGTTCGTTCTTCGGCCCGTCCCACTTGTGGAACCATCAGATGGTCAAAACACCACCAAAGAACCAGCTTATGGTCCTGACGAAATCGATAAGTTGCCGAAACGTTGCATCTTCAACTCTGAAATCAAGTGTGCCCTTTGTGCATATAGCACGAAAGTTCGGTCGAATCTAGTCCGCCATTTGCAATTTCATTCGGCTGAAAAATCAGTTCCCGAGACGTCACCGGTGAATCCCGTGCCGTGTCTCGAAAAAAACGAGAAAATGTTTGACAAAATGACAAATTTGGCTATTAGTTCATTCACGGGGCGTATGGGCGGTCCCAAGAGCGAGACCAAAGTTGAAGTCCCCGCCTATGTCCCCGCCCACCGACGCTACGTATGTTGCGCCCCCAATTGTAATTACTTATGTTTGGAGGAATCCAACTTGAGGCATCATTTGTTTGCGCTTCACGTGCAAGAAGCATCGTATACGTGCGCCCATTGCAAAACTAACCTCAAAACGGACATTGAAGGTTACCTCAAACACTTGAAACTTCACGACTTGCACTTGTACAAGTGTTCAAACTGTTCGTTTGTGCATAATTTGCGTCACAAAGTCGATAAACACGCTGGGGATAAACACCCCGAGAAGACAACCAATACGATAACGGTGCGGGCTTTGGAGGCGGAGCTTGTCGAGGGTGACCAATCACCGGCGCCGACAGGCGTGGCTAACGTCAAGTGGACGAAGCCGTGGCACTGTGGCATGTGTAAATATCGGTGTGCCGCCAAAGACGATATTGTCACTCACATTTTCAATAAACACGATATCAATACGCAATTCAAGTGTACGTTGTGTTCGTACAAAACAAACGAGAAAAAGACGTTCGGTGATCACTTCAAAGACAATCACCCTGATAATGACATTGATATTATTTATGTGTACTATAAGAGCGAGGGGGCGGGTCAGGGGGCGTCAACCAGTGGGCAGAAACAATTCGATACCACGCCCCTGTGGCAGCGTGATAGGCCAAGGGTGCGCCACATTCGTGGCATTCTATTCGAAGAGACGCCTCAAAAAGGGAAAAAACCAATAACGGTGCGCCAACCGGTCGCCACGCCTTCCACGTCCGGTACTTCAAACCTAGACCTTGCCATTGAAGCCGTGGCCACTGGAACGGACGAGTACACCTCCGATAAAATTGAAGAAATTAAGGAAGAACCCGTGATTTTGGTCGATGATGATGATGAAGTTGAAGAAACAGGGGGGGAGGTTGATTTGTGTGGCGAGTTGTTGATCGACATGGAGAAGGTTCCCGCTGTTGAAGAAAAGGAATATTTGAATGAGGAGAAGTTGACTCGGAAATATGGAGCGTTGTGTCAGCCGTTGAATAAGGCGTTCAAGTGCCCCATCTGTTTCAAATTCAAGACGAAGAAGATCTCGTATTTCGTCTACCACGTGTTGGGCGAATTGAAGTGCCAAAGGTTGGTTTTTGTGATAATGTTTATGGGTTGCTATAGATTAGGATACGAAATGAGCATGAAAAACGGACCGATGTGTTAGAGAAACAAGAAAAATTTTGAATCATGACATGACTATTGAAAATACAAATTGCTTAATCTAATTCACAAATAAATTTAAATCATTTTCAAATAAGAACGGTGTTCTCGTTTTGATAATTGATAGTTGTTTTTTATTTTTGTTAAAACTTTCGATTCGTAACAAAATTGTATTGTTTTTGTGTCCCGTCCATCATCTCACTATTTTTTATTTTTATCGTACACTTTCGCTGAATTACATGTTTTCATAAAAAAAATCATTCACAGTCTTTCTATTATGTGTCCCGTCCGTAATCAATTATGTATAATGATTTTGGGAAAGTTTTGTTAGTTTTTCGTATTATAACAAAACTGTAAGTTAGCATAATTTTTAAGTCCCGTCCGTAATCTCACTACTTTTTATTTTTATCGTACACTTCCGCTGAATTACATGTTTTCATAAAAAAAAATCATTCACAGTTTTTCTGTTATGTGTCCCGTCCGTAATCAGTTATTTATAACGACTTTGGGAAAGTTTTGTTAGTTGTTTTTCATTTTTGTTAAAACTTTCGTATTATAACTAAACTGTAAGTGAGCATAATTTTTAAGTCCCGTCCGTAATCTCACTACTTTTTATTTTTATCGTACACTTCCGCCGAATTATCTATTTTCATAAAAAAATAATTTAGTCTTTCTATTATGTGTCCCGTCCGTAATCAATTATGTATAATGATTTTGCGAAAGTTTTGTTAGTTGTTTTTTATTTTTGTTAAAACTTTCGTATTATAACAAAACTGTAAGTGAGCATAATTTTTAAGTCCCGTCCGTAATCTCACAACTTTTTATTTTTATCGTACACTTCCGCTGAATTATCTATTTTCATAAAAAAAGCATTTACAATCTTTCTATGATGTGTCCCGTCCGTAATCAATTATGTACAATGATTTTGCGAAAGTTTTGTTAGTTTTTTATTTTTGTTAAAACTTTCGTATTATAACAAAACTGTAAGTTAGCATAATTTTTCAGTCCCGTCCGTAATCTCACTACTTTTTATTTTTATCGTACACTTCCGCTGAATTACATGTTTTCATAAAAAAAATCATTCACAATCTTTCTATTATGTGTCCCGTCTGTAATCTGTTATTTATAACGATTTTGGGAAAGTTGGCGGCATATATTTAAATATATATTTAATTATTATCACTTATCTTTTTAGGAAGATAAGTCATTTTGACAAAATTATGTCCCGTCCGTAATCATGTCGTTTCCTCTCCTAATCAGTTCTCTATGGTTAAGTTTTTAGTGATTCTAACGCCCAATTGTTTAGATTCAAGTGCAAGTCTTGCGATTTCGTCTGCCTGACAATGGACACAATGTTATCCCACTGTCAGGAGCTCCACGACAATATTGTCGCCAACAACGTTATCGACCTTCCCATCGATAAAACCATCGAATATTGGCTCCAAATTTTGATAAAACACCAAGCCAAAGCTCTAATACAGGGCGCCAATTTACCGACCGGTGAAGAAAACACATCTCCTGCGTTCAAAACGCAGTGTTTATACTGTCCTAGATGGTACAAAAACCCACCAAAAAAATTAATAATTGACGATTTGTCCACAGGTTTAGAAACATGTACATGTGCAAAGAACACGAGTTGTTACATTGGGCCGACCATACGTATGTTTGTAGTCACTGTTATTCCGAACATGGCACTCTCGATGACATTTTCCAACATAATTTTCTCCTCCACCCGGATTGTGAGCCGTCTATAGCGACCAAAAACGGCCCTTTTGTCACCAAAGTCATTTCGAATTTGAAAAGCCCACCAGTTGGACTCCTCCAAGGTGGCGGCACAACCGACGAAGTGCTCTACTCGTGCATCTATTGTTCCGAAATTGAGAAAAGTCTCCAAACGTTGCGAAAACACGTAACCGAATGCCACGAAGGCTCCAAGTTTTGTTACAAAGTCGTGACCAAATCCAAGGTCGAAGTGATGTACTGTTGCACGTATTGTCACGAACGCGGTTCGGACACCTACCTCAAACAGCACCACAAGGACAAACACGAGGGCTTGAAGTTCAACATCTACCAGTACATTTGTCTGGAGTGCTCCGGCACTTACTTGAACATCAAGGACTTGCGCAAGCACTTTGGGGACGTGCACCAGGGCAAGAAATTGACGTATAGCTGCGTCGAGAGCAAACAAGGCGACGCCAAAGACCAGTTTTGCTGCACCAAGTGCCCCTTCCGCAGCTGCAGTGTCGGGGGCATCCGGAGCCACGTGCGCAAGCACTTGCGCCCCATTGACTGCCTCCTGTGCGGGGCCAGTTTCATATACCCGACGGAGGCGCGCGCCCACCACAGCCGGGAGCACGCCCACAGTGCCGAGCAGGTGGAGGAGAACGCGGACCGGTTGCGCGAGTACGAGGCGATGGTGAAGGAGATCGTGGCGGCGAAAGCGACGCCCGTGCGGAAAATGCTGGCGCGTAAGTCGACCGGGGCGCCGTTTGTCAGGAGGGAAGAGACGGATTTGGGGAGTATTACGACGACTATTGAGGTTAATACTGTTACGACAAGGATTAGCGTTCAACAGTTTAGTAATCTTTTCAATATTTTTCCAGTAGTCGAATTGCGGGATTGTAGGGGCTCTTGACCAAACGTGATGTTTTGTGACGATGAGGAGTTTGATATGGAAGAGGTCTTTGATACGATTATCAGTCAAATTCCAGATAATGTCATTGTGCAACTGATGGAGGAAACTTCACAAAACACGCATTAATTATTGTACAGTTTTGTAAGATTGCGTTCGGAGTTTTCGATTTATTTAAGGATTATACAATAAAACAGGCTCATATTAGAATATTTAAACAAGGTTTTAATCACCGACCCAAAGTCCCTCCATCTCAAATATAAAGTAGAAAAAATAAATCTTAATTGTGGCACTCCTTCGTCGTGCTCCAAAATCAGTCGTGCCACAATATAAAACTCGAATAATAATATACTTTTGTTCTTGTCTTGAATTCAAGACAAGTTAGCGCGTCAGTTCCAAATACTACTCAGGATCTTAAAATACTTTACTCATTCTTTAAGATTCAAGATTTTATTTGAATTTCTTTTTGTATAATAAGAAAATTGAGTTTAAATATTGTTTTCTTGTTCAACAATCTGCTCGTAGACACAATCAGACGGATAAAGGTTTATTTACAATGGTTTAACTTTATGAAATAGTGAAACCTCCCTTAATGGACGCCTCCGAATAACGGACATTTTTGTAGGAACGTAACAAAATTAACAACAATATTTTTGTTTGTTTATGAATCATTTCTTTTTATCATGTGTTTCTTCATCAAGAACTTTAACATCATCAAAGTCAAATTTGTGTTTTGTTTCTTTAAAATGATTAACTAAGGCTGTCAGATTAGTTTTACGAGTACATTGTAAGTTATATTGGTGTTTTTTATGCTGTTTTTCAATTTTTGTTTAGTGTGTCCAATATAAATTTAACAGTTTTTGATTTTAATTTGCAGAAAAACTGATTTATAGTTATTAATAACACGAGTGAGAAAACATAAGCTTAAAGTTCGAGAGTTCTCGTTATGCAACGAGCGTATGCGAGACGCATACCTAGACACCCGAGAACTTTAAGCGTTTTCGCATAAGTGTTATTCAAAATTTAACTCCAAGATATGGAATTACATTATTTTCAAGTTTAATTGTAAATTTTGAAGTCGGATAACACGCATGAAATACATTTAGAATAAAGTCTTGTTTATCAAACTGAATATAAATAAGTTTATAACCAGATTTTTACCACTTTACCTAACTATTTTTATTGATTATATTAATAATTGACATGAGAGAGGTGTATTTGATGTTTTTCGTGTTCTTTTCACAAAAATTTTGATTGAAATATTCTTTTTGTATAACACGTAAGATGTAAGAAAATTGAGTTTGAATATTGTTTTCTTGTTCAACAATCTGCTCATAGACACAATCAGACGGATAAAGGTTTATTTACAATGATTTAACTTTATGATATAGTGAAACCTCCCTTAATGGACGCCTCCGAATAACGGACACCTCTTCACGACGGACATTTTTGCAGGAACGTAACAAAATTAACAATATTTTTGTTTGTTTATGAATCATTTCTTTTTTATAATGTGTTTCTTCATCAAGAACTTTAACATCATCAAAGTCAAGTTCGTGTTTTGTTTCTTTAAAATGATTAACTAAGGCTGTTAGATTAGTTTTACGAGTACATTGTAAGTTATATTGGTGTTTTTTATGCTGTTTTTCAATTTTTGTTTAGTTTGTCCAATATAAATTTAAAAGTTTTTGATTTTAATTTGCAGAAAAACTGATTTATAGTTATTAATAACACGAGTGAGAAAACAAGCTTGGAGTTCGAGAGTTCTCGTTATGCAACGAGCGTATGCGAGACGCATACCTAGACACCCGAGAACTTTAAGCGTTTTCGCATAAGTGTTATTCAAAATTTAACTCCAAGATATGGAATTACATTATTTTCAAGTTTAATTGTAAATTTTGAAGTTGGATAACACGCATGAAATACATTTAGAATAAAGTCTTGTTTATCAAACTGAATATAAATAAGTTTATAACCAGATTTTTACCACTTTACCTAACCATTTTTATTGATTATATTAATAATTGACATGAGAGAGGTGTATATTTGATGTTTTTCGTGTTCTTTTCACAAAAATTTTGATTGAAATATTCTTTTTGTATAATACGTAAGATGTAAGAAAATTGAGTTTGAATATTATGTTTTCTTGTTCAACAATCTGATCACAGACACAATCAGACGCATAAAGGTTTATTTACATGATTTAACTTTATGAAATAGTGAAACCTCCCTTAATGGACGCCTCCGAATAACGGACACCTCTTCACGACGGACATTTTTGTAGGAACGTAACAAAATTAACAACAATATTTTTGTTTGTTTATGAATCATTTCTTTTTTATAATGTGTTTCTTCATCAAGAACTTTAACATCATCAAAGTCAAATTCGTGTTTTGTTTCTTTAAAATGATTAACTAAGGCTGTTAGATTAGTTTTACGAGTACATTGTAAGTTATATTGGTGTTTTTTATGCTGTTTTTCAATTTTTGTTTAGTGTGTCCAATATAAATTTAAAAGTTTTTGATTTTAATTTGCAGAAAAATTGATTTATAGTTATTAATAACACGAGTGAGAAAACATAAGCTTGAAGTTCGAGAGTTCTCGTTATGCAACGAGCGTATGCGAGACGCATACCTAGACACCCGAGAACTTTAAGCGTTTTCGCATAAGTGTTATTCAAAATTTAACTCCAAGATATGGAATTACATTATTTTCAAGTTTAATTGTAAATTTTGAAGTTGGATAACACGCATGAAATACATTTAGAATAAAGTCTTGTTTATCAAACTGAATATAAATAAGTTTATAACCAGATTTTTACCACTTTACCTAACCATTTTTATTGATTATATTAATAATTGACATGAGAGAGGTGTATTTGATGTTTTTCGTGTTCTTTTCACAAAAATTTTGATTGAAATATTCTTTTTGTATAACACGTAAGATGTAAGAAAATTGAGTTTGAATATTGTTTTCTTGTTCAACAATCTGCTCATAGACACAATCAGACGGATAAAGGTTTATTTACAATGATTTAACTTTATGACATAGTGAAACCTCCCTTAATGGACGCCTCCGAATAACGGACACCTCTTCACGACGGACATTTTTGTAGGAACGTAACAAAATTAACAAGATTTTTGTTTGTTTATGAATCATTTCTTTTTTATAATGTGTTTCTTCATCAAGAACTTTAACATCATCATAGTCAAATTCGTGTTTTGTTTCATTAAAATGATTAACTAAGGCTGTTAGATTAGTTTTACGAGTACATTGTAAGTTATATTGGTGTTTTTTATGCTGTTTTTCAATTTTTGTTTAGTGTGTCCAATATAAATTTAAAAGTTTTTGATTTTAATTTGCAGAAAAACTGATTTATAGTTATTAATAACACGAGTGAGAAAACATAAGCTTAAAGTTCGAGAGTTCTCGTTATGCAACGAGCGTATGCGAGACGCATACCTAGACACCCGAGAACTTTAAGCGTTTTCGCATAAGTGTTATTCAAAATTTAACTCCAAGATATGGAATTACATTATTTTCAAGTTTAATTGTAAATTTTGAAGTTGGATAACACGCATGAAATACATTTAGAATAAAGTCTTGTCTATCAAACTGAATATAAATAAGTTTATAACCAGAGTTTTACCACTTTACCTAACCATTTTTATTGATTATATTAATAATTGACATGAGAGAGGTGTATTTGATGTTTTTCGTGTTCTTTTCACAAAAATTTTGATTGAAATATTCTTTTTGTATAACACGTAAGATGTAAGAAAATTGAGTTTGAATATTGTTTTCTTGTTCAACAATCTGCTCATAGACACAATCAGACGGATAAAGGTTTATTTACAATGATTTAACTTTATGAAATAGTGAAACCTCCCTTAATGGACGCCTCCGAATAACGGACATTTTTGTAGGAACGTGACAAAACCTATATTAAAATTCCCACCTCTCAACAACGCACAATTAAAGATTCTCCATCGGTGTCCGTCGTTGAGAGGTTTTGTACCATGTAAAAACAATATTACGTAAATACAATATTAATTTACGCATATTGTCTCATTTTTTTCATTGAAATTTCAATATTATCCATAAAATTTTATTAAAAAAAATAAACAATGGGAGAAAAATCACGTTACAACGCGTATTCCTTCTTAATGACCGAGAACCCGTCCTGGTTCCGCGACACCCTGTAGAAAAAGGGCACACCTTGTGCCCTCGTAAGCGCATTAATGAACTCCTCATCGTGCGTAATAACCACCAGTTGAAAATTCTTCTCTTTCTGCCTCGACTCCACAATCCTGGCCAAAGCTTCGCACAAACTGAAAATATTCTCCCTATCTAAATTAGTCGTCGGTTCATCAAGCGCCAAAATCCCACAATTGGCACTCAACGTCTCAGCCAAAGCCATACGTATAATGAGACAAGCTAGGACTTTCTGACCGGCACTGCAACGCCCCCGCATCTCCAACTCCACTCCCTTCTTCACCTGAACCACTCTGTAGTTATAGGTGCGTTTCCTATTGGCCGTTGTGGAGCCAGCGTGCTCGGCTTTGATCTCAATGTAATCAACGTCGTTCCCCCTGTATATCTCACGCCACATTTCGCGGATTGTTTTATTGATTTGCTTCATTCGCGTAGCGTGGAACTCCAGAATGGCCTTCTCGAGGACCGTGATGTACTTGAACAAGTCTTTAACCACGCATTCGGCCAGTTTGAGTTCATACAACTTTGTCATATAGTTACTGTAGGCATTTTTCCAATCGGGCTTTGCCAGTTTGAGCCGCAAATCGTCAACCGTCTCCAAAAGCGCGTTCTTCTCGCCAGTTATACTATTAATGGTCTTTTCGTAACTCTCTTTTTGCCTAATCAATTCACACTTCTCATCGTAGACCGTACGGTAGTCATGCCCACCGATCAACTTCCTCAAATCCTCAATTTTCAACACCAAATCCAACTCAAGCACCTTTTTCTCGCGCAAAGTTACGTTGCTTTGCAACGTCCGGAAGCGCAACTCATGTTTCGCCAAAGCCTCCCTCTTCTCCGACAGTAAATTCAAAATTTTCGTTTTCGTGTGATCAAGAGTCGCCTCTTTTTGGCGAAACTCCCCCAAGGTAGTTTCAAGCGCCGCCAACTTTTCGTCAACACCTTCGCGCACATAATCCTCAATTTCGCCTTCCAGTTTCTCAATGTTGTGGACTAGGTTGCCAAACATGGCCACTTGGTTTCGTTCCTTCTCAACGACAGTTTTGTTCTCCTGAACGAGGTTTTTTTTCTGCGTCTCGATTTTCCCCAACTCGTCTTCCAAATCCTCCAGTTCGGTCTTTTTCGCCACTATTTCCCCCCTCAAAGTTTGGAGTTTCTCGTTCGCTTCGTTCAACTGTGCTTCAAGGTTTGGCCGGTTTTGCATACTGTCCTTCATCCGGATTTGCTTCTCAAACAGAGCGTTCCGTTCCTGGGTCAGTTGCTGCAAGCGGTCCTTATGGCTGTTGATTTTCTTGGTTTGCGCCTCAATCTTGCGCCTCAATTCGCTCAACTCGGCCTTGGTCGAGTCAATTTCAGCCTCGACTTCTTGCTTCGATTTCTGTGAAGGGACAAGTGCCAGCTCACGTTTTAACTTCTCGACTGTCTTTTGCGACTTGTCAACGTCGGCTTGATTCTGATCCAGCGTGCTAACATCAGAGATAACACTTTTGGAGATTTCCAAAATCTTCAAAGGCCCACAAGTTTGTTGTTTTAACGCCTCCAAGTCGGTTTTTTTCGCCTCGTAATCGCGCTTGATCTCGTTAAGACCCGATTCCAGCTCCGGCAGCTTTTCCCTCGTCAAGACAGTGATTTCGTCATTGACAACTTTCAATTGTTGCAATTTGTTGTACAACGCCTCCTCTTCAACTAACTCGGTTTCAACCTTCGCCAGTTGTTGAGGGACTTTATCGAGTTTACTTTTCAACGTTGTTATAATCTTACCGACGACTGTGGTTTTCCCCGAAAAATTTGTCTCACAAACGGGACAACACGGCCTCTCCTCTTCAAACTTCTTAATGTATTGGTTGTAGATAATTTTAACCGAAGTGTAATTCCCCTTATCCCGCTGTAAGCGTTCCCTTTTTTCGGAACAACGGGTTAGGACTTCGTCAAAGTCGCGTCCGTTGCACACTTGTGATATCTTCTCACGGCCGGTTTTCAAGTCCCTTTGGCAGGAACCAATCCTTTCGATTTGGTTCTGTAGTTGCACTTCAAGCGTGGTCACGTCCTTTTGTTTCCGCGCGATTTGCTCATTGAGTGTATGAAGCGCCAGATCTGCACTTTTCTGTTTCGCCAAAACGGCGTCTTTCAAATTGCAGTCAGGCGATTGTGTCCCAAACAATTCTCGAAGACTCTCCGCATGTTTGCTTTTAATCTTGTTAATCTCCCGTTGTTTTTCCATAATTAGGTGTCTCTCACTCTCGATTTTTCCCTCAACGGTATCATTCTGGAGGAGGATGCGATACTCCCGCTCCAAGCCGTCTAGATTGTGTTCCAAGGTCGTGACTTGACTCCGACTAGCTTCCATTCGTTCGCTTTCTTCGGTTTCACGGAACGAGTTGTTCAAGTTGAAGATTGTCTTACTGATGGCCTCCAGACGTTTCGTGTAGTCTTGAAGGAACTCATCAGAGGAGGCAAGTGCGGCCAACTCGAGTGAAACACTTTCGATTTTTTGCTCACAATCGGTGACTTCTCGCCTTTTTGACGAAATGATTTGTTGGGTTTTGATGCTTTTGGCACGGACGTCATCAAGTGTGGCTTGTAGAGACATCAAGTCCAATTCTTTCTCTTCAATAAGTGTCCCCAGATCGTCTTGGCGCTCATTTAGAGCGGACTTTAGCTGATTTATTGCATGTTTGGCTCCGGTATTGTCGTCAAAGTTCGATATCTTCACACGGAACTTGTCCAAAGCCTGGTCGAATAATTTTTTGCGTTCGCAACACTTCTTCAAGTTGTGACTTTTCTGTTGGTTCAAGCGTCCCAAGTCACTTTGTGTTTTCTGCACCGCTTCGTTAATCTCCCGCTTTTTGGTTTCAATGTCGTTCTGGCGTTTGACTAAATCTTGTATCAACGTTTCGTCCTTTTGACGCTCGTTTTCGAAAGATTTGATCTTGTCTTGTAGTTCTTGGTCCGTGCCTTCGAACTCAAAAGCTAGATTTTTCTTGATGGTTTTTTGCTCTTCAACTAGCCCATTTTTCGTGGCTTCCTTAGTCGCCAAATCGCGTTCTAGCTCACTTAGGACCTTCTCCAGGTCGATAATTTCATCGATTCGTTTCTTGACCGGTTGTAGTTTCGTCATTTTTTGCGCGATTTCGCCGTCAAATGACTCAAGTTTCGCCTCTTTGTCTTGCAAGACTCGCTTGTCTTTATCCACTTGTTCTTTCTTCTCTTTTTTGTATTCAAGTTCGAGTTTAAGAAGCTTGATTTTCTCTTGCTTTTCTTTGAGTAGTTTACGGTAAATTTCCACGCATTTGTTGGACTGTTGGGCGTCGAAAATCTCGTCAAACTTCTCCTTGACTTTCTTGCCTTCGTCCAAAGGCCAGGCGGAGTTTTCTTGGTGACAGAACACCACATTATTGAGAATCGAAGACGAAACGTTCATTATTTGACAACACTCGTTTGTAATATCGGCACAACGGCCGGAAATGCTCGAGTCGTCGCCGTTTGGTTTCACGATACGGATTGTCGCCCCTTTTGAGCTGAACCGTTGCGTGTTGATTGCAGTTTGGGTTAATTCCATGATGCGACTAATCGTAACCGCGTTGTTTTTCGAGTCAACAACGCGTAGTTTAATTTGGCCCCTTGTGGTGGTCAGGGAGGACATTTTGGGGTCGTTGACGAACCCTTGGCCCCCATTTGTCCCTTGGGGCAGTTCGGCGGTACACACGTACTTGATGGCTTCGATTATAGTGGTTTTGCCGGAACCGTTCTGGCCCAGAATTAGGGTTAAAGGGGTCGCAAATTTTATTGTTTGGCAGTGTTCTTCATTGGGGCCAAAGCTGCGAACGCCGGAGATTTGGAGGCGTTCTAAAGTTGCCATCGCTGATTTAAAAAATGTGGTAGTTGGGTGTCATTGAGGGTTAATGCAAGTCTTGACGAGTTTACAAGTCCTGGAAGAGAGTATTGTGAAGAAACGTCGAAAACCTAACCACACATTTTAACTTACTTTGGGTTAAAAAAACTCGTAACACTTGCAAATTTGATAAAGAATAGTTAGCACAAGTGTTGAGTAACACACTGGTTATGAAATAAGCGCTCACATTAGTGTTTTTCGACAAATGTTTGCTATTTTAACGCGATCGAAAGTTAGGTTATTTGCACATTCAAATTCGAATACAGAAAACAATGACAGATATCTAATTTATCGACCGGGTTTGCCCCTCAAATTTTCAAATAAAATTGCCACCAAATCACGAAATGGCCCTCAATGAGTATAATACTGTAGTAATTGAATTATTAAATAAAACAACTTGGTTTTAATTCGTTTTTAGCCACAATATTACCGTGTTACAGGAAACTGTAATCCCAGTTTAAAAAATGAAGTTTTTTAGGTCCTAAATTTCACATGACCTTGTCAACAAATGAAAAGATCTTAGTTGAAAAAAAAAATTAAGTAGGGATGTACGGAACGTGAAAAAATTGAAAAAACCTCAAGTTTCTGAAGCTACAATTTAATTAGTTTTGCAAAAAATTCCAAGAATTCTAAGAACCGTCATATTTTTAACAAAAAATTCAAAATAGTGCCTAAAATAATTCAAATTGATACTTTACTTGCTTAATATATAAGTAAGTGAGATTATTGCCATAGTTTATTTTTAATTATTTCGATCAAAATTTTTGTGAAAAGAACACTACTAAAGAACACTAAATCTAACTTACCGACCCCTTTTTGGGGAACCACCTATTTAAAGTACTACTGGCATTGTGGCACTATTACAGGAAACTGTAATAAAAACATATAAATTATAAAAACTATTTTGCACTAGTGAATTATTGAAGGAATTCGCAAGGTTGGCTAATCTAAAAAAATCAAAAAAACAACTCTGACGCTCCGAAGTCCATTATTTCAGGTTTTAATTTGCGAATTGGTTTAATTTCAGTAGAGTATAAATTGTTACTTCTGGGCCAGGACATTTGGCGTCTTAAAAATCAAGGTAGAATCTTACAAATTTGACTGTTTTCCCAAAAGTCAACAACTAAAAAAGGCCTAAAACCTCTCATAAATCATTAATTTTTATCCACCCCAAAAGTATCCAAATATGTGTAGACCACCAAAAATTGGGCACATGAAAAAACATGGTAGAATCCTACAAATTTGTTGTTTTTCTAAAAGTAACCATCCGAAAAAACAACTTAAAGCGACTTAAAATTTGTAAGATTCTACCTTGATTTTTAATAAGACGCCAAATGTCCTGGCCCAGAAGTAACAATTTATACTCTACTAATTTCAAGGCATACAGGAAATCCCAGCCACCTTTTGTGTATTTTTACCAGATTTTTTTAAACGATTGACAGCTGACAGTGTAATTAATGTCAATTAGAGTAAAAAAATTTGGGAAAAAAATCAAAACCGTTCTCCCTTCTTTGAAATAAAGTGGGTCCGGCCCTGGCCTAGCCAATTAACGCACACCCATCTGCCCCACGGTTCATAACCCAACTTAAAATTTCTCCTCTAATCGAGCACTCGCTTGAAAATTCGATGAAAAAAAATGTAAATTGTATGCAAAAATCCATAAATATTCAAGCTTTTGATTGAATTATGTCGACGAAGTGCCAACGTAATTGTTTTCAATTGATTTGGAAAGAAACAGTCGTAAAAAATCGGTGGTGCAGCTTTGAGGTTATGTGATTTGGTTCGTTTGAAAAAAGTCGGAAACTTGCATCATTGGGAACTTTTTCGGTAAGTTTAGTGTTTATTTAGGTGCAGAACCGGTTTTCGGCCACCCGGAGGGGACCAAACTGGAATGTGCACTAATTTTGGGAAAATTTCAAGTACACTTGTACTGGAAAATTGCGTTAATGCTCCCCAATTATGCGCTTAAAACGCAATTAACGGGCCAGTTTACGGTCAGTTTGAAATGTTTTGTGGCTTCAGATATGTCTATAAAAAGTTCTATGGTAAAAATCAATTTTAACCTCGTTTAGCATTAATTAATATTCTTTTATGTGTTAATCAATTCAAATTTTTGTCGGTGAAAAACCTAGAAAAATGCGAACACGTGACCAAAAACACTGCTTTTCAATTATTTGAGGTGAGTGACAATCGCATCACCTATGAATGAAGTAACTGTTTTTTCCGACTCATCACAAAAGAATTTCTATCACTGTCTAATTCGATTAGCGAGAAAAAAACGACAACAAAGGCCTGATTGGCGGAGCGACGTCAGCAGTTGTGCGAAATGGCGCGTGATTGGCCAGATTCGAACATGCCACATGTTCGCGTGTATATTTGGTTGCCTAACCGAGCGCGACCTTTGAGACCTTTAATACGAATTTTGGACCAATCGGATGGCGTGTTGCGTGCATCTTGAAAAATGATTGATAAGAGAGTGTTTTGGTCACTCGTTCGACACGCGGCTTATCAGCGACTTTTCTCTGCAAATGTCATAACAAGGGTACCAATAGCAAGGTTATCGATTCGATATTTGGACAATTTCTGTAATTTTAATTCAGTTGTTTCGATGGCCTTTGCTGGGCTTAGTTAGGTTTTATGTTGGCTCAGTTTTGGGATAAGTTGTGGAATTATTGGGAAAGAACCGGTGAGATTTTTTTTGTATTTTTTGTTTTTGGGGGGAAAAAATTGAGTTATGTAATGTTTTTGTCAATAAAGGCAAAAGTACAGCTAGGGGACGTGCAATGTCATTAAGAGGTGGATTTTGAGGGGAGCGTTAGTTTTGCAGCGAAGTGTACTAGCGTGAGTTGATTCAATTTGACGGTATTGTTAGTGTAATAGCTGGTTTTGTTAAATTGCATGATTTGGGTAATTTTCATTATTAATTTTTCATTGTTTTTCTTATTTTTGTTATTTGCTAAAAACGAATTTCCTTTTTTATAATTGCCAAAAGTCCAGAATTTTCATTATGTTCTTGAATTTTTGTTTCGAAAAAGAATTTTTTAATTTAATCTGTCCAGGTTACTAGATTTATATTTTTTTTGAGAGCTAGACTTTTTTGTTCTTAAGTTTTTTTAATCATTAAATTGTTTGGATATATTTTCTAATTTTTTTAACAAGCAGGTCAGGCCAGAAATTCGTATTTTTGTTTTTTTTTTCTGTAAATTTATTAGAATTTGGTAGATTTTTTTATTTAATTTTAACAAAAAAAGAGTCATTTTTTTCTAATTTTTATTTATTTCAGTTTTTGTAATGATAGTACACTCAGTATGTAAAAAATGGCATCCGAAATCTCGACTACACTGGCACGACATTTTCAAAACAACAGAGTGTACATATGTGTCAGTGCTAAAATAACTACTAAGATGGAAGAAAAAAAATCAGAAACTACATATTAAGAATTTTCAAATGTATATAATTTTTTTTTATAAATCACTGAAAATGTAGAATTTTTATTAATTTGGTAATACTAACAAGTTTCAAGTTTGTTTTTTCATGTTTTTTTTTCAAATTGGAATTTTTCTGAAATGTAAATCCTATTGACAAGCCTGCTTTTTTATTAATTTATTTATTAAAACATTTGAACACAAGAAACTAATAATTTAAACAAAAATAAGGTTCACGTGAAATGACACACTTTGCAAAAATAAAATGTAACAAACAAAAATAAGAAAAACAAATCCAGTTGGCAATTCTTGCAATCAACGCGATAAAATATCTTGATTATTGTATTAGCTAACTTGTTACTATTATTAGAACATTTTTTTTTACTGTTTATATGAAAAAGAAAAACACTTAGGTCATGTCAGGTCAATATTATCCTTAGAACAATAACAGTAAAAAAAAATATCTAACCACTCTCAGCAGATCGTCAAATACTTAAATGTTAGTCTATGAATCAATGTTTACACATATTTTATCAATAAAAGCTTCTATCCAAACACAAGCGCGTCTAGATTCAGAAAAAAAAACAATCGCACGCTACTCTCACAGCCGACTATGACCCGACTCAAGGTCACAAAATTATGAAAATTTCCAGAAAAAACGTCGTCGGACTCCGACTCCTCTTGGCAAAAAATCGACCTTGAAGAAGTGGAAAACTCAAAAATGACCGAAACGGACAAAACAATCGAAAACGGAGTCCAGTGGACTTTGGGGGACGAAAGTAGGGAACAAGAGGACATTTTCCCCCAAAATGGAGATTCCTTCGATAATTTACCCCCAGCTGCGCGCTCCGATGGCCAAGGGGGCCTCACCCCCCAGGAGCAAAAGGCACTCATCGAAAAACGCAAACGGCTCAAGTGAGTCTCTGAATTTTTGAATTTTCCCGCCATTAGCAAAGAAAAAATTTTAATGAGCGCCGTTGTCTCAATGGAAATGTTTGACGATAAGAGGCAATTTCAAGGTGTCAGTGTCGGAAAAATTGGTACCAACCCAGCGGCAAAAACCCATATAGTAATACTAAACCCATGCGAATCCGGTCCTGCCCACCACCACGTCCACCTGTTGTTGCAAACCCAACAACAGTAAAAATTCTTTTGAATCAGTCGACGTTTCGTGTTTGCACAGTCGCGTCGAAAATCGATCGAGTTGGCCGTGATTCCGCCCGTTTTTCATTTATTCCTGTCAAAATTACTCACTTGTTTGCATGGACCACTAGATTGAAGTGTCACGTCACCGGTTTTTCGCGTATATAATGTAAAAAAACAAGGGAAAGTCAGGTAAATTCATTTCGAACGTGGGAAAATTCGAACTGGTGGAAATTAGGCCAGTGGGAAATTTGGGGGAGGTGATCGTGTCGATCAAGTCGTGGCCTTGAAGTGGCAACTTTTTAATACATGGTGCATAAAGTCAAGTGCGACACTTGAGACAGAAATAGAATGGCAGTTTGGTTTCCGACGTGTTATCATTTATCAGATTAGCGTAATTGGATTAGGAAGTGGTACGACTTTATCAACCGGTCAGACTTTGACAAATCAGCTGTTCCAATTACATTTAAAAAAAACCAATTTATTCACAGAATTGCTAAACAATTATGATTTTATACACAAAATTGACAAACAATTAACTTTTGATTACATTTTTTCTTCAAGGTTAAATATACTAAAGTTCCAAGCTAGAAAAAAAACTAACAAAAAATTAAGGGAATCTTCCGTTGTTATTGACATTCGAAGTTTAAAAATAGAATTGATGGTCAAAAAAAGTTGTTTTGATAAAAAATGTACAATGTGTGACTTGTATTGTTTTTAATTAGTTAAGTTGGCATTGACGTCACGGTGGCGTTTGAAAATTTGATTTAAAAGTCAAGGGTAAAATATGTGAAAATTTGACAATTTTCGAGTGAATGACAGTTAATACAGATGACTAGATTGATTTTTTTTTTCTTTAAATTTATGTATTTTACTGAAAAAATTAGCGAAATGAAGATTTTGAACATTGTCAAAAGTTTGCCTTAGGTCCAAGGTCGGTTAAAATTTGTCAAAATTTTGCAATTTTCAAGTGTTTAAATGTCAAATATTTGACACCAGAGTTGACTTTTCCCGCGTAGTAGGCAGTGTTGTCAAAAACCTGACAACTGTCAACTAAATGTTGATTCTTTCCCGCATAGATGGCACTCTTTCGTTTATGACATTTTTTACGCACTTTAAACGTCTATCAAAGTGTCAAAATGCTCAAACGTCCGCTAAATCGTCGAAACAGTAAACGTTTCGTCATCGGTGACGAAGAAGAGGAAGTAACACCGCCCGAAATCGAAATAACAATCACTGAAAATGTCGATGTCGACACTGACACCAATGAAAATGTCCAATCGTGCGATTGGATGGCCGAATCCTCTCGCCTCCAACCCGGAAAAACGCTCACGTAAGTAAAATGGCGCGAGAATTCAAAAACATGACAATTGACATATGTCAAAACTTGTCAAATGTGGTTTTTTCAAAGGCCGAGCATGTCACAAGGCACTGTCATGTTACAAAATCGCCTCCAAGAGAAGGATTTCACCGTTGCCACACCGGAGGAGTTCGTCAAGCGTTTCAACGGGACCAAAGTCATCAATAAAGTGAGTTGATTTGAATTTGGCGCGTTACAGAAACGCGGGAATTTTGAAAATTTCCAGGTTCTGATTGCCAATAATGGAATTGCGGCGGTCAAATGCATGCGTTCGGTGCGTCGTTGGTCGTACGAAATGTTCAAGAATGAACGTGCGGTTCGTTTTGTCGTAATGGTCACACCTGAGGACCTCAAAGCCAACGCAGAGTACATCAAAATGGCCGATCACTACGTCCCAGTGCCTGGCGGTACAAATAATAACAACTACGCCAACGTGGAACTCATCGTCGATATAGCGACCCGACTTCAGGTACAAGCCGTTTGGGCTGGTTGGGGTCACGCTTCGGAAAACCCGAAACTACCCGAACTTTTACATAAAAACGGTATTGCTTTCATTGGCCCACCCGATAAGGCAATGTGGGCTCTGGGCGACAAAATCGCCTCGAGTATTGTCGCCCAAACCGCCGACATCCCCACCCTTCCATGGTCGGGCTCCGACCTCAAGGCCCAATACACCGGGAAGAAAATCAAGATATCGTCCGATTTGTTCGCTCGAGGGTGCGTCCAAACGGCGGAACAAGGCCTGGCAGCCGCCCAAAAAATCGGATTCCCGGTCATGATCAAGGCGTCGGAAGGTGGAGGGGGCAAAGGCATCCGGAAGGTTGAAAACGCGGATGATTTCCCAGCCGCCTTTAGACAAGTACAAACCGAAATTCCGGGTTCCCCTATCTTTGTAATGAAACTGGCCAAGTGTGCGCGCCATCTTGAAGTCCAGTTATTGGCCGACCAATACGGTAACGCCATTTCGCTGTTCGGGCGTGACTGTTCCATTCAACGCCGCCACCAGAAGATCATCGAGGAGGCGCCGGCGGTCATAGCCGCCTCGGACGTGTTCGAAGACATGGAAAAGGCGGCTGTGCGTTTGGCCAAAATGGTGGGTTACGTCTCGGCCGGGACAGTGGAGTATTTGTACGATACGTCCGGGCATTACTACTTCCTGGAGCTCAACCCGAGGCTTCAGGTGGAGCACCCGTGCACCGAGATGGTGTCCGATGTGAATTTACCAGCAGCCCAGTTGCAAATTGCAATGGGATTGCCTTTGCACTACATCAAAGACATTCGGTTGTTGTATGGGGAATCACCATGGGGTAACTCCGAGATTGATTTCGACCAACCCAGACATAAACCACAGCCGTGGGGGCACGTAATCGCGGCTCGGATCACGTCGGAAAACCCCGATGAAGGTTTTAAACCAAGTTCGGGGACCGTTCAAGAATTGAATTTCCGGTCGTCGAAAAACGTATGGGGGTATTTCTCGGTGGCGGCATCTGGTGGTTTACACGAGTTTGCCGATTCGCAATTTGGTCATTGCTTCTCGTGGGGCGAGAATCGGGAACAGGCAAGGGAAAATCTAGTGATTGCGTTGAAGGAGTTGAGCATCAGGGGTGATTTTCGGACGACGGTCGAATACCTAATCACGTTACTCGAAACTAAGAGTTTCCAAGAGAATACTATTGACACCGCGTGGTTGGACATCCTCATCAGTGAGAAGGTTGAGTCGGAGAAACCCAACGTAATGTTGGGTGTGATTTGTGGTTCCTTGCACATTGCCGATAAGACCATAAGTACGGCCTTCCAGGAGTTTCAAAATTCGTTAGAACGTGGCCAAATTCAAGGATCGAACACTTTGACCAACGTCGTAGACGTGGAATTGATACATGGTGGTAACAAATACAAAGTCCAAGCGACCAAAAGTGGACCCAACACCTATTTCCTTATGATGAATGGTACTTTCAAGGAGATCGAAGTGCACCGGTTGACCGATGGCGGGATTCTACTATCAGTGGACGGTTCCTCCTTCACCACCTACATGAAGGAGGAAGTCGACCGGTACCGCATCGTAATCGGGAACCAAACTGTCGTTTTCGAGAAAGAAAACGACCCGACAATCCTGCGCTCACCCTCAGCCGGTAAACTCATAAGTTTCCTGATTGACGACGGCGGCCATGTTGACAAGGGCCAAGCCTACGCCGAGATCGAAGTCATGAAAATGGTAATGACGCTCACGTCGAGTGAAAGTGGCACGATTTTCTACGTCAAGCGACCTGGTGCTGTGTTGGAAGCCGGCTCTACGATAGCATCGCTAGAACTTGACGATCCCTCACTTGTGACCAAAGCTATGCTCTATAAAGGTCCGTTTCCGGAATTGGACGTTTCCCAGCCCATAGTTTCGGAAAAACTCAACCACATCCATAACAGTTACAAGGCTGTCCTTGAGAACACATTGGCGGGTTATTGCCTCCCTGACCCCTATAATGCGCCCCGACTGCGCGAAGTGATCGAGAAGTTTATGTCAAGTCTGCGAGACCCGAGTTTGCCCTTGTTGGAGTTACAACAAGTCATGGCGTCAATCTCGGGCCGCATTCCTCCAGCCGTTGAGAAGAAAATCCGCCGACTTATGAGTCTCTACGAACGCAATATCACAAGTGTCCTGGCACAGTTTCCAAGCCAGCAAATCGCCAGTGTTATTGACAGTCATGCCGCCAGTATGCAAAAACGGACGGAACGTGACGGTTTCTTCCTCGCCACTGAGAGTATAGTCCAGTTGGTGCAACGTTACCGGAACGGCATTCGGGGCCGTATGAAGGTGGCGGTGCAGGAATTGTTACGTCAATACTACGACGTCGAGAGTCAATTCCAGCAAGGTTCCTACGATAAGTGTGTGGCGTTGTTGCGCGAAAAACACAAGGATGACATGCAGAGTGTCTCCAATACGATTTTCAGCCACTCACAAGTGGCCAAAAAAAACCTTCTAGTAACAATGTTGATTGACCATTTATGGTCAAACGAACCGGGACTGACCGATGAACTGGCACCGGCTTTAACCGAACTGACCTCGCTCAATCGTAGCGAACACTCCCGAGTGGCACTACGTGCGCGCCAGGTGCTAATCGCCGCACACCAACCCGCCTATGAGCTACGCCACAACCAAATGGAGAGCATTTTCCTCTCGGCCGTTGATATGTACGGGCATGAGTTCCACCCCGAAAACTTACAAAAGCTAATCGTTTCGGAAACTTCAATCTTTGATATTTTGCACGATTTCTTCTACCATGCCAATAGGGCGGTGTGTAACGCGGCGCTGGAAGTGTACGTCCGGAGGGCGTACACCAGTTACGACATCACCTGTTTGCAACATTTGGAACTATCGGGGGAAGTACCAGTTGTCCATTTTCAGTTTCTACTACCACCGACGCACCCAAACCGCTTGATTAAGTTAGACGATTTCAAGGAGAGTGAAGATGGGCCGAAAGTCGTGGATACGTTCCAAAGAACGGGGTGCATGGCCGCGTTCCAAAACTTCCAAGAGTTTGAGCAATACGCCGACGAGATCCTTGATTTGATTGAGGATTTTGCGAATCCGGCGACCATTTCCGCCAAGGATTTGATCGCGGTCGAGAGTGGTTCCGAGAGTCGGAACAGTACTTCGATTAATGTGAGTTTGTCGCTGGAGGGACAACGAGGAGGCGAGGAGAGTTGTATGCATGAACCTATCCATATCCTCCATGTGGGGATCAAGGATAAGGGCGATACGGACGATAGTAGTATGAGTAAAATCTTTGGGGGTTTCTGTGTGCGACACAAGGAGGAGTTGATCAGTCGCGGGATCAGACGGATTACTTTCGCCGCCTTGAAGCACAAACAAAGTCCCAAGTTTTTCACGTTTAGGTCACGCGATGACTTCAAGGAGGACAAGATTTATCGGCATTTGGAGCCGGCTTGTGCCTTCCAATTGGAATTGAACCGCATGAGGAATTACAATCTGGAAGCCCTTCCAACGTCCAATCAAAAGATGCATCTGTATTTGGGCAAGGCTAAGGGGATTGGCGGCAAGGAAGTGACCGATTATAGGTTTTTCATCAGGAGTATCATAAGACATAGCGATTTGATAACGAAGGAGGCGTCGTTTGAGTACCTCCAAAACGAGGGTGAGAGGGTGCTGCTTGAGGCAATGGACGAGCTAGAGGTGGCGTTTTCGCACCCGCATTCACGTCGCACTGACTGTAACCACATCTTCTTGAACTTTATCCCGACTGTGATTATGGATCCGGCGAAGATTGAGGAGGCTGTGACTAGTATGGTGATGCGTTACGGACCAAGGTTATGGAAGTTGAGGGTGTTACAAGCCGAGCTTAAGATGATCATACGTTTGGCGCCCAATGCTCCGACTCAAACGATTCGTTTGTGTCTGGCTAATGATAGTGGTTACTACCTGGATATCAATATGTATACCGAGGAAGTGGATCCGGATACGGGAATTGTGAGTGTTGTGTTACGTTTTTGAAGAGTTAGTACTTAAGTTGGCAACTTTTAGATCAAGTTTAGGGCGTATGGTAAGAAGCAAGGGCCGATGCATGGTCTCCCCATCTCGACTCCATACCTAGCCAAGGATTATTTGCAACAAAAACGCTTTTTGGCGCAGTCGGCTGGGACGACCTATGTTTACGATTATCCCGATATGTTTAGACAGATGGTTGATTTGCAATGGAAGCAATACATGAATCAGAGGATTTCGGGTTTGTTTGTTACAACCGGCAATTTTCGTAACGATTCATTTGTTTTATTTAGAACATATACAACCGCCCGATAAACTTATGGATTTCGTCGAATTGATTCTCGATCCCGAAACCGAGAGTCGATTAATTGAACAAAAACGCGTCCCTGGCGAAAATAACGTAGGGATGGTTGCGTGGCGCCTCACTTTATACACTCCAGAGTATCCAGATGGCCGTGATGTTATTGTTATAGCTAATGATATAACGCATATGATTGGCTCGTTTGGGCCACGTGAGGATAAGGTGTTTGGATTGGCTAGCGAAATTGCGCGATGTATGAAAATACCAAGAGTAAGTGGTAGTATTCGGAAGTAAAATTACCGTTGGGGGCGCCACTGAGCTAGGTCGAAAACAGTAACCATAAATGGCGGGAAAATGTTTATTCGGATAGTTTGAGGGTTGTACGAATTTTGGGGCTTCACAATTATTGCATTGCCTATGCGGAATGATTATTGCATCTTTGATGCAAGAAACTTATGTTGACAAATGAGAGATGACGAGGAAAACACGAATAACGAATGACTGTTTGGTTCACTTTCTTTATTGGAAAATTATTACAAAGACATTGAAAAGCCTATCTTTTGGCATAATTTACGTTTAAATGTATCAGCAGTTGTTAATCTTTATTGTAGTTTTGTAGATTTACCGAAGCATTTTATGATTTTTTCAGTGGAAAATTCTAACCTAAAATTCACACACTTCACTAATTTATTGGTTTCTTGAACCAAACTTTGTGTTCGCTGTGATCCATTACTTATAATCTTTAATTAGACAACTGTTTGATAACACTTTGTAAACAAAATTTAAATATTTTTCACTTTTTATCCACTTTCAAGTTCCAACAATAAACACTTTATACCACGAAAAACTACAGAACCAAAGTCAACGCTAGTATTTACCACTACGTACTTTTAAAGTGATTCTTTCTATTGTAAGTAATTAACATTATATACGCAAAATTGTTGAACAATTCATTAAATGTCAGTTAAATGTGGCATTACGAAAATTTCTTTACTGTTTTCGACATAGTTCAAAAGTCATCACCAGAGGGCGTCTAGTTAATTTTATTTCTGAATCATATAGTGTAAAACATTTGACTGTTGTTTCTAGATTTATTTGGCCGCCAACAGTGGCGCTCGCATCGGCTTGGCCGAAGAAGTGAAAAATTCGTATAAAATCGCATGGGAAGACAACAACGAACCCGACAAAGGGTTCCGTTACCTATACCTGACACCGGAGGACTATGCCAAAGTTTCGGCCCAGAATTCGGTCAGAGCTGTCTTGATCGAAGACGAGGGCGAGTCGCGTTACAAACTAACCGACATTATAGGCAAAGATGACGGTTTAGGTGTCGAAAACTTGCGATACGCTGGAATGATCGCCGGCGAAACATCCCGAGCCTATGACGAAATCGTCACAATATCAATGGTTTCGTGTCGAGCGATCGGAATCGGCTCATATCTAGTCCGACTGGGACAAAGAGTCATCCAAATCGAAAACTCCCATATTATTTTGACCGGTTACAGTGCCTTAAATAAACTCCTCGGCCGTCAAGTCTACGCTTCAAACAACCAACTAGGCGGCATCCAAATCATGTACAACAACGGTGTTTCACACAAGGTGGAACAGGGCGACCTTGACGGTATTGCAACAGTGTTGAAATGGCTTTCTTACGTCCCGAGGGACAAAAACAGCCCACTGCCAGTCATCAAACCCATCGATCCGATCGAACGCGAGGTTGATTTTATCCCAACCAAGGCACCCTACGACCCGCGCTGGATGCTGGAAGGTCGTGCTTCGCCCCTCGACCCCAAAAACTGGGAGAGTGGGTTTTTCGATCGTGATTCCTGGTCGGAAATTATGAAACCGTGGGCGCAAACGGTCGTAGCAGGCCGGGCCCGTTTGGGGGGAATCCCCGTCGGGGTGATTGCGGTCGAGACGCGAACCGTTGAATTGAATTTACCGGCTGATCCGGCCAACTTGGATTCGGAGGCGAAGACGGTGTCGCAGGCGGGGCAAGTGTGGTTCCCCGACTCGGCGTATAAGACTGCCCAATCGATTGCCGATTTCTCGCGTGAGGACCTCCCACTGTTCATTTTCGCCAATTGGCGAGGGTTTAGTGGCGGTATGAAGGATATGTACGAGCAAATCATGAAGTTTGGGGCGTATATTGTTGATGGGTTGAGACAGTATCGCAAGCCGGTTATCATTTATATACCGCCCAATGGCGAGTTGAGAGGCGGGGCTTGGGCGGTCGTTGACCCCACGATTAATTCGCGCTATATGGAAATGTACGCCGATCCGGAATCAAGGGGCGGGGTTTTGGAACCGGAAGGGATTGTCGAAATTAAGTACCGGAAAAAGGATTTATTGAAAACTATGCATCGGATTGATCCAGTTTTGAGGGAGTTGGATGAGAAAATTGTCAAGTTTAATCAGACGAGACCGATGGGTGAACGCACATCGAGTATTTCGCAAACTATCGAGCAGAAAAAGCCACAAGAAGTTGTGGATTTGGAGGCGAAAATTACCGAAAGAGAAAATTTCTTAATGCCGATGTATCATCAAGTGTCGGTACATTTCGCCGATTTGCACGATACACCCGAACGAATGTTGGAGAAAGGGGCCATTAATGTGAGTGTGACACTTTGAGGTTGAGAAAATGAGGTTTTGTTACAGGATATAGTGCCTTGGAGGAAATCGCGATCGATTTTGTATTGGAGGTTGAGGAGGTTGTTACTCCAGGATAAGGTGGTGACGGCCTTACTTGACGCACAACCGATGCTGGGGGTGGGGCAAGGGGAGGCGATGTTGAGGAGGTGGTTTATTGAAGATAAGGGTTCGACTGAGGTAGGTAGACGCGTGAAAAGATCCAATGAACGTATTTCAAATCGTCAAAATTTGACAGAATTTCGATCCAATTTACCGTTTTTTAATGTACTTTTTGAAAAAGTTAGTTTTTACTCCAAAACACTCGAAAACAGCCATTTAAAGTAGTGACCTTGACGCGTGAAATTATCCGATGAACGTATTTTCAAACGTCAAAAAACTGGCGCAAACGTCAAAATTGGTCATAACTCGTATTTTGGCGGGTTTTTGCGTTGCGCAATCAATTCTCGAGCAAAATTTTGTTTTTAGGGCTACAAATGGGACAATAATGAGACTGTGGTGCACTGGCTGGAGGACCAGCTCCGGAAGCCCCCGAGTCAGTCAATAATCAATTACAACCTCCACTGTGTGAAAAAAGACGCTGTTATCAACCAAATCAACGTGGCGCTTGAGGTAATTAAAAAAATATTTTTTTTTGTGAAATAATTTTATGGTTGGCAGGACTGTCCGGACGTGGCCCTCGACGCTGTGGTTCAAATCATTCAAAAATTATCAGATAATCAAAAAGCCGAAGTGATAAGGACTTTGTCGCAGCTAGGTTCGGTCGAAAATATAGACTAAAATTCTATTTTTACAAAAACTAATCTAAGACTTATTGTAAATAGGTTTGTGCTTTATTTATGTTTCTGTTGTATTTATTTTTCCTGGAAATGATAGGTGTTAGGAATAATTGTTATATATTGTTGGAATTGCCCGAGACTTTGTTATAAAATAAATTTTTTTGAAAACTTGCGATTTTTATTTTCCCCTTAATAATAATTAGACACGCAACCAATATTGAAACAAAATGGTTACTAATTGCCACAGTAAACACAAATAATGACATAAATGGACAATAAGTGGTCACGTGTCCAACCTTGGAAAAAAAAATAGTTTTTTGAGCGGTATTTAAAAGTGGGAGAGCGTTTTTTTTCCTAGTTTCCCAAAGTTTCCAGAATAATGGTAAGTGAGTTATTTCTCCTTGAAGTGTTTTTGCAATTTTTTCGAAATGCGATACGAGAAGTGAAGGCAAAAATGCACATTCATGGCCGATTAAAAATAAAAATCGAAAAAACACAACAAGTTTATCACACAAAACTGGAAATAACCAGAACGCGGCTATCAAAATTGACCCCTCACCCTATGATATAATTTTTTCGGTTAGAGGAACTCGTTTCTGAATTTAGATCTGAAACAATAACAATAAATACTAGACCAAATAGATAAAAACCAAACGACGCATCTAGCAGAAAAAATGCGCTATTCATCCTGGGAAAATTTCAGCCAGTTGAATTCGCTTGGATAAAAAAATGCTTACCTCGAATGTTTACAAATTATTATTACGAAAGAACTATCAATAATCTAATCATTATTCTAATTGAGTTTCTCTTAACTGGTTATTTCCAGTTCTGCGGCGAAGAATTATGACCTGTGCCCGATTTGGACAAACACATGTCAGATACGTGCGTTAACATCGTACACAAGCTGGTCCAAAAGTGCATGAAAAAACTTGGAAGTAGCAATTTTTCGCGCAAAGAAAAAAATAAATATTATAAAGACTTGAGTGTAAAAAATATTTGATTACGTACGATGAAAAAATAGAGCATGGGCCTAAATTGCACAAAAAAATACAGACCAACAATGTTAAAATAGACTTCTGGAGGCCGTCTAGCCCATATACTACTTACTTTCACAATAAATATGAAAAAAATTGCTTTTAATGATATAATAATTAGTGATAAAGATCTAAGAAATTACAGGATTCGAAAGTAAATTTACAGAAACAGCTTTTTTAAATAAATTTCAGTTCAGTTTGAGTTAAACTTGTGTTAACAAATAAACTTGAACAATAACAGGAATGAGTGGAGGGCCATGGCAACAACATGTAAGTTATTATATTAAAAAAAAAACTAAAAAAAGTATAATGATAATATTTTACTTATTCTTATTCTCGTATATAGTGGTTATTAATAATACGAGTGTGAAAACACAAGCTTAAATTTCGTGGGCTGTCGTTATGCAACGAGCGTATGCGAGTGTTATTCAAACTTTTTTTGTTGGAACATTTTAATTTAAAACGTTGCTATGGGAAACGTGTTTTGAAATAATAATAATAATAATAATAATAATAATAATAATAATAATAATAATAATAATAATAATAATAATAATAATAATAATAATAATAATAATAATAATAATAATAATAATAATAATAATAATAATAATAATAATAATAATAATAATAATAATAATAATAATAATAATAATAATAATAATAATAATAATTAATAATAATAATAATTAATAATAATAATAATAATTAATAATTAATAATAATAATAATAATAATAATAATAATAATAATTAATAATAATTAATAATTAATAATAATAATAAA